>NW_028289190.1:300000-560064 GCF_059628265.1 Tinamus guttatus | reverse complement strand
GTGCTCATCACACCATGGCCTTCTCCATGTGGTGGGCAAGAGCTAGGAGGGAGAAGATTTGCAATTCAGCCCTTGGCATCTCCATTGAGTTAGAAGATGGACCAGGACAGCGATGAAGAGAGAAAGGAATGGTTTGAAGCTCCAAGAACATCTTTTTTTCTGATGCAATTTGCTTTTCAAATCTCCCTTACTTATTGCTGTGCAGATGTTCCTCAGATCCATGAGTGGGGGATATGAGAGAATGACAGGGGCCCACGTACAACTTCAAACCAAATCATAGAATCTCCTAACACATAAAAACCCTGCTTCTAGCAACAGGCCTTGAGAATTAGGCTGGGGTATAATGATGATTTCACCAAATCTGCAATAATCTCCTGGAGAGGCTCATTCCAACACCGGCACATCTAGCGATCTTTCTAGCTCGAGCTGTCTCAGAAGGCTGTGCTGCCTAATTGCACCAGTGTCTGAGCAACCTGGGAACAAGGGGAGAAAAGGGAATTAAGGAAGAAAAAAAGAGAACATCCCTACATGGGAGGAGCCCCGAGATAATTCTCCTCTATCACATGTGCACTGGTGGAGTCACTGACTCTACTCTTGTCTCCCCAGGACAGAGTCACAATGAAATTCTTCACATCTCACAAGCTGGTAACTTAGACTGGAATTACACTGGTGGTAGCAACATATTGCAAATTCCTTGGGTGTGATTGGCTCTGAAATGACTCTGTGTCTATTTTTAGGCTTGCAGTTGTGTTTTCCCATAGCCCTCCACCTCCTCCCTCCCTCTATGGTACTATGCAGAGCAGAAATAACCTTTTCTTAGGAAAAGGAACCCTTTCTTAGGAAAAGGTTATTTCTCCATTTTCTCAGCTCAGTTTTCATGAGAAATACTATCTGCTATAAAACCCAGACCAGCAATCACATATGTATTTCACAGCCTCCACATCTGTATTGGCCTTCCCACCAGCAGCAAAACACAACTGCTAATTTGTAATCCAAAAATCAGGGCATCAGGTAAGTCTGCCCCATCAGAGCTCCCTGCTTTTTTCCATCTCTCTCCTATATGACTGCTTAGGGCTAAGGTTTAATAAGGTCATTTTCTGGATAAAGGAAAGACATAATCTGCTCTCTTCATCTTCAGTCAGGTTCATCACTTCGTTCATCATCTTGTTGAACGAGTCCTCTCCAATTGTGGTTGGAATCCACTCCGTAAAACTGCAAATGCAATATCTAATTCACTGGAAATTCACTGTAGGGTTTGAACTGGTGTATCAGCACCTGCCTATTTGAAACTCACTAAAGGAAAAAGTTGGACCTGAAATTTTGGGTAATTCAGATTCAAAGTTAACCGGGCCCAGAGCTGTAAGGCGTCTAAAATGCACCTCCCTGCGGTAGAAAGTTGAACTACATTTATGAGCAAATTTAGAAAGCTTTCCAAGTATAGTGAATACCTTCTACAAGTGTTTTCTCTTCTCATATATTTCAGAAAAAAAAATAGCATTTTCCTTATATTGTATAATACAGCTTACTCATAAAAAATAAAGAATAGTCCTGAACCTGAATATAACGTACAAACTTGGGACACCCGACAAATAAGTTTTCCCCTTAAATCTTCCTTATCTTCTGCTCCTTCTAGGACACTGTTTAATTTCTCCAATACAAACTAGCGTCAGCAAGTTTTCTTCATTTCCTAAAGTGTAATATTAATTCTACAACTACTATTGTATATGTTATATATAGCTGGGAAACAGGAGAACATACCTTGGAATGATGTATAAGTAAAGAGAGGTAACTAGCAGGATGTGCAATCATCTGTGCTGATAACATTAATAAGCTGCCTGGAAAAAAGAAGTGAACATCATGATGCTTTTTGCAGAAAATACATAATTATTCAGGATGATCAAATTCAGCTGTCATGGCTGGAATTAAAGGCACATCTCGAAACACTGAGTAATAAAGAGGGAAAATAAAATGTTGGGTGCAAAATAAAGTGTATGAAGGGGCCTATTATTTACTGTACCTACACTGTGATGAGCTCTGAAAAAAACCGTTGCTCCTCAGGGAAGAGGTCTTGCAAAAACTGAACAGATCTCTGAAAATATTAAATACGCTGTGTCTGCAGGAAATTCCAGAAAGAGGGATCAGCACACTTCAACTAATTCTAACAATACTTGCTATATCCTGAATTTCCTGCAAAGCTGGACAGTCTGGTTTTGAATGACTTCTTTCACAATCCTCACAGCTTGTGCCAGCAGAGTGGCAGGAACAAGCTGCAGTGAAACAGTATTTTGGTGGGAATAGAGGATAAGAAAAAAAAAATCATAGTGCAGATTAAGTCTTTGCTACTATTCTAGCCCACAAAGCACAGGACAGGCTATGGGAAATGTTAGGTGACCCAAGAGATAAGGACAATACTGTAAGAAGTTAAGAAATGAGTGGCAGCACTAGTTGCATACAGCACTAGTTGCATGCAGCGCACTCTGCCTTGGAAGGCTCACAGATTTCTCAGTTCTCCACAAATTACCTAGTAAACACCAGTTACTCCTCAGCCAGGAAAAGCAGCATCTCAAAAAACAATTATTGACTAACAATTCTCACAGTAATTCGTGTTTTTAAGAAAACCAGCAGGCTCTTTTTTTTTTTTTTTTTTAACTTCCATGTATTGTTCTTTTGAAGGCACAATGGAAAATTTAGTTTTCTCACGTTTTCTTTCCCCTGCAAAGCAGCAGGGTACAAGTTACAATGTACATAATCTACCATTATTTGTAGATTATGAATCTACAATCAGTGCATATTTCGGAAGGTCTACAATTAAATTTTCACCTTTCTTGATGGCAAAAGAGGTACATGTATGAGGCAGCAGAAGTAGTTGAGAGAAGAAAAGTTAAAGCAATACTTGCTTAAAAAGCTATACTGCTATTTTAAGGCAGGCTTGGTGAAAGATTGACAGGCATTTTCCTCAGGAAATTAAAAGATTTTTGCCTACAGAAATACATTAACATTGATTGAAAAGAGGTTTTTAGAAACTATTTATTTCATCAGTGTAAGGTTATATTGGCTTTACACTTTATTTGGTTAGAGAAACAAAGTTTTCTTTTTCAGAAGTCAGACTTCTCAGCCATTCCTTCACCTTGCAGGAATGGCACCAAATGAAGGGGAGGTAGTGAGGCTTTATCTTCACAACAGGAATCTTTTTGGGGGGAGGAATTACAAATCTGTGCACCACTGAAGTCTCCAGAACCTCTCAGGCTGTGTTCTCAATGACGACAGCAATGCCTTGTCCACCTCCAATGCAAGCTGACCCAACTGCGTATTTCCCACCACGACGCCTACACAGAAAAAGTAACAGCAAAAGTGAACTGTGTTTATAAGACCATAGCAGAGCTACTTCCCTTTCATAAAATCATGAGATATCAACTATTCAAATGTACAGTTAAAGATGGGGTTTCAAAATACGTAAAATCTTCATTTTTTGAGGAAGTATTATAAAGCCTGAACTGACGTTGAAATATTTCTGTAGAAAAACTGTGTACACACCTTAATTCATAAACCAGATGAGCTGTGATCCGTGATCCTGAAGCACCCAAAGGATGAACAATTGCAATGGCACCTCCGTTGACATTAGTTTTTTCTGAGTCAAGGCCCAAGACTTTTTCAACTGCCAGGTACTGGGGCACAAATGCCTTATTCACCTAAAACACCATGGAAATGACGCAACTGTTTATGCTTGATTTTCAACAGTAGCTTTCGGCAGCATGTTTGCATACAAGGATGAATGAGGTGCACTTCTGGATGTTTTAAGTAAAAAATACTAAATCCTGTGTTTTTAAAAGTGTATTCAGACATGTAAAAACTGCCACTCCAACTCACTGTAAGTTCAAATCCTCGACACAGTGCGAATATGCAGCGTATTTTATAGAAAAGGTGTGATATATTCTGATGCAGTGTGTTTGTGAAGAGCCTACTTTTCTAGTGAAAAAATGGCATTGTTCACAAATGGAGTGTTTCGACTAACTTAAAACACTAACAATCCAGCCAACAGAGTAACCATATGTCACCTGAGGATACTTTCTGTTTTGCTATCAAATGATTTTCAGTTTCCATGTGTCTCATATCTTTGTGCTGCCCATGCAACTGCATGGAAGAAATCAGCTGAACAGAGGGCAGGGATGCAAGTCAGGACAAGCAAGCTCTGGGCATGCAGAAACACCCACCTCGTGATGACAGGCTGCACATTGCAAGGGGAATGTTCCTGCTCAAAAGGCCAACAGTAGCCTCCCTGTTCCTGTTAACCTCCTTACCTCCACTAAATCCATGTCCTTCAGGGTCAGTCCTGCCTTCTTCAGGACTTCAGTAATTGCAGGTACAGGGCCTATTTGGGAAATGTATGCACAATTAATAAAAAAAGGAAAAGGCTTTGAAAAATGTCATTCATAGCATAGCCTCATACCTAGCTCATAACCCCTAACTGCACCAATGAATTCTGGATATGCCGATCACCTGCTTTATTAGGTGGGAAGAAAACTCCTACATCGCTCTCATCTTCCTCCACACAGTGACAGGGAGATTAGAAGTGTCATTATTGCTGCACAGCTAGGTTGGTAAACACATAACTTTCAAATCAAGAGGACTGACAGTCACTAAAACGATCTCAAGACTCTTCTGAGGTATTCTCCTCTCCAAGAGTCTGCCTCAGCCTCTACCACTTGCTACCTCCAGATAAACAAAATAAAAACAAAAAGGCAGGATTTCTGAAGATTGGTGGAGTATGTTTACCTTATGGGGATTACTGATTTGGTGTTTTAAATACAACTTACCCATAAGTCTTTTAGTTAAAAAATAAACAAATAAATTCCTTTGACCCAGATCAAACCAACCATCTGAAATCACTAACGTTTTTGGATAATATTACTGAGTTGGGTAATAAAGTTATTCTCTGGAAGAAAGCCGATATCTGCAAATTTATCTAATTCACTAGGGGAGTTCATTCTCAAAGCAGAGCTACCTAATGAAAGAGACACTTAAAGAGACATTGAAAGGGCTACTTAACTATTCACCTGCAGGACAAAGATATCATGATGTTAGATAGGAGCTAATCATAAAACAAATGAATCGCAGAATGGCTGAGGTTGGAAGGGACTTCTAGAGAACGTCTAGTCCAACCCCCCCTGCTCAAGCAAGGAATGAAAACAATTCTAAAATGCTATTCAAGCATCTCAGTACCCAAAATGGTGCTGATAACTCAAAAATGAAAAGAATAAAAACAAGGAAGTGACCAAAGAGACAGGAAATGCTTTAGGTGTCCCTGCTGGAGCAGGGGGAGCTGGACTAGGCAATCTCTAGAGGGCCCTTCCAACCTCAACCATTCTGTGATTCTGTGAAAATTTGAGAGATGAAAGGGCCCAGTTCAAAGTTCAGTGGATCATTAGAAAGATACAGGCTTAACACTAGACCCTTTATGTATCTTGTTATATACTAATTTGCGCACACCTGTATGTGTGACAGTAATGACAGGATCTCATATAGAAAATATACAGACCATTAAGGAGACTTTTTAAGCTAATGAATTCTCTCACCAGAAACCGTGAGGAAGGACTCCCTAAAACTATCCATATGTGACAGGGCAGTTGCTCACTCTAAACTCCTCTGTTCTCAGATCCATTTTGGCCATGTCTATGAATCTCATTTGGGCTCTTTGAGTAGCTGCAGACAAGCTGTGGTGTTTAAGAATTGCGATACTAACCATTTCTCCATGTGATTTATGAAGTTTTTAAACAGGCTAAAAGAGTTGCCTGACCTGGGAAGAATGGGCTAGTTTGGAACGCACAACAGAAGCATGAAATCTGGGGAGAAAAACCCTTTCTCTACATTTGCTTGAAGAGCTGGGTTAGTAGGATTGGCTGAACAAGAAAGCAAATCTGACAAAGCTTCATTTGCATTTCCACAGCCACATGAAACCAGTCAACAATCGCTTCTCTGGCAGAAGAGAAAAGAAATGCTGGCATACAATGCTGTCTACAAACTGAAAATAGGGCAAAAATCCTGGGGTATCTGGACCAGCTTTGAGGGTTCATTTGCACTTAACAGCTTGATTAGAAAGCATAAAATACGGGGCTAATGAAAAAAGCAGTTGATTCTCCAAAATAACACCTCAAGTTGTTTACTGGAATCCATTCTTTGCTGCACAACTGAGTAGCAGTTGAAAGGGATGCACATAGTCAGTACTCTCACAGCAAGAAGTGAGAAAGACAACTCAAAGTTATACATATATAATGGGATTTAAAGCTTCTGGAAAACTCAGGTAAATTGCAGGAGAAAATAGTCTTTAAAAACATTGGAAGAGCCCCAATTCTTTGACTTACTGAGTAACACAGAGGGTAAGGAAAAAAATGGTGCATAGCAGAGAGGATAGGTCAGTAACTCAGTGTTAACACCTACAGGTCAGGCATTGCACATATCCTATACGCCAAATTACGTAGTGCCCTGTGGTAAAAATCACACTAATAAGAGTGAGATGGACAGTGTCTCTGAAGTAATTCTCTGTCAGTGTGGAAGAATTGTTTGTGGAAGAATTGTTTGAAAGCAGGAACTGAGAGGAAAACTAGGGCCTAACCAAAGTTTTGGCATAACAAAAGCTTGCTTGGGGTGATACACAGTTGCCACTTCCAGGATGGTTGGTATGCAAGGACTCTGCTCCTCCACAGTTCCCTAGGCAACACAATCTGCCCTCCTCGCAGCTGCAAAGGGGAGTAATGGAGGATGGAGCAGAGTGAAGACACCGCGGCCAAACTCTGTTGCACTCCCTGTGCTGGGCCGCTGATAAGCCGCACAGTGGCTGTCCAATGGGAGATATACGATAACATGTCCGGTGCTGAGCCAGCAAAGGTGGCAAATCACTCCTTTCAGATGAACTTTGCTTGAACTTTGCTCATTATAATGTGAAAACCACACCTCCATCCCAAAAGTTACCCGCCTCCGAGGTACGACCACCCCTCACTGAGCATGCGCTCTAGATTTTTTGATTGACTGTACCTTTAAATGAAAGCAAGAAACTTTTTCCCCAATCAATAACAATATTAAGTATGACTCTAGTCACTCAAGCTCCACCTGAATGTAAAGAAAAGTATAAAAGGTGAACTAAGGATGAAAAGGAGGAGGGAAGAAACCATCATAACTCCTGGGTCAGTCGACAGGCTGATCCCCCTTCCCTCCCCTCGTGCTGGGACGCTGCCTGAGGAGACTAAGAAGTGAGGGAGGAAGAATCCATCGTAACTCTTGGATCAGTTGACAGGCTGATCCCCCTTTCCTCCCCTCAGACTGGCGCGCTGCCTGAGGAGACTCGAGATCGAGAGCCCTCTCCCATCTTCTGGGGTGAGTGATGATTGCACATTTGTACATCAGAGCTAGCTAAAACCCCACGCTGTAGTAGAGAATTTCCTGTACTGACATCCGAAACCTGCTTTGTAAATGTTGCATTTGAATAAATCATACTGTTTGTGAACTCGACTACTTGTTTGGGGGGAGGCGATCGGACCTACAGTTGACAGACTGTTCGTGAATCCGATACTGCCAGAGTCGAGCTTATAGTTGATCACACTATTTGGGAACTCGATTCGCTCCTAGGAAGGTGATCGGACCTATGGTCCACCGACTGTTTGTGAATCCGATATTGATTTGATATCTCCTTCCCTCCACCACCACCACTACCGCTACGGCTTTCAAACTGCAACATTGCACACAGAGCTACCAGACTCAGCACACTGTGGCCTCCCTTTCTTTCCCTTATAATGCTCAACACAAGAATACTTCACAAAAAAATTTCAGCTTACCAATGCCCATTATGTTAGGGTCACAGCCAGATGCATGATAAGCTACTATCCTTGCCAGTGGAGTGAGACTGTGCTTTTTAAGTGCTGATTCACTGGCAATGATGATTGCTCCACTGCCATCACACACACCCTTGGAATAAAAGAGAAAAGCATTCTTAGTGGAAAAAGCACTTTAAACTAAGTATGCTCCTCTTAAAATGGAATCAAGCAGTTGTTATTAATTTTTAATACGCAGCTGTATTATTTTATTAAGAAAACAATCCATAAACTTCTCCTACTCTGTGGACTGTGAAACAAAGGTAAGTACAGATGTTTACTTAATTTAAATATTTTAGAAAAGTAAACCACTTTTTTTCCTACTAAAGTCTCCCTTGCACTGGAAACATCATTTGGTAGACTTGCAAAGACACTGCTGATATTGAATAATGTACATGTTTTAAAATTAAAAGTCAGTTTTCAGACACCAGTTCTTAGTGGGGCTACCAGCTATTTTAGGCAGGCATTCAGACTATAACCCCAAACCCATCAATTAACTGATTAAGATAATGCTTGTAAAGGGAACAGCCCCTACTGACATGCTGCTAAACTCCTGGTCTACCCTAAGTAGGAGAAAAATGTGTTTAGGACCACAGGGGATACTAGCTGTGGTACAAAGCTGAGCAGCAATATGCCCAGGAAACACATAAGTGATTTGTAAAGTGAATGTTCAGTAACCCCTAAAGGAAAGAATAGCTAATTCCAGCAGAGTCCTACACAGCCACAGCAGACATCAATTACATATATATTCAAAGCTGATGAAAAAAAATGTGGATGTCTTGACAAAAGGACAGTGACACTACAAAGTATTTTAGGACACAGGAGCAGGCTGAAGGATCCCTCAGCATCCAGGGGCTGGAATAGTCATCCAGGGGCAAGCTGTGTGCTGCAATTCAGTGGCAAAATTAGGAAGCACTCCTGGCAAAAGACAACTCTGACAGCTAGAAATTGCTCAGGAAGGGAGAAGTACACTAATAACAAGCCTGGAGAACCTCAGAGGTGACACCTTGCAATCCAAGACTTCGACATACTCACTGAAGCATTCCCAGCAGTGACTGTTCCATCCTTCTTAAAGACAGTTGGGAGTTTTGCCAGTTGTTCCAGTGTAGTCTGGGGCTGTGGGTGCTCATCCTTTTGCATGCTTTCTTTCCCTTTTTTTGTTTTCACTTCAATTGGTGCCATCTCCTCATTGAAGTAACCAGCATCGGAAGCTATGACCACAAAAAGGAAAGTAAAAGACTTGTGATAAAAATAGTAGTGGATGATTGCCCAGAATCTCATTTTCATGTATATACAAGTTTCCCTCTACTTGAACCAGGAGTTCAGGAACAGTTCTTTTCATACTTCTATTATTTTGTTTAAAAAGACTATTATTTGGGGTTTTACAGTTTGTTTTTTTAGAAACTGGGTATAAGCCATATGAAACCACTCTGAAAATTATCTGAAAAAAATCTCTAATATTACAGTGCTATTTCAGGTTTAAATAACTGACATTTTTTTAACCACTAGATTTATATTTGCTACAAACCTCTGTGATTTTGTTTTATTCTATTATTCTGCATTTTATCAAAGGACCAAGAAGGTACAAATTTCACTTGGACAGGAAGGGGGAAAAAATACTGAGCCACATCTTCTCTACTGATAACTGGCATAAGCTACTGTACATCAGCTAAAAATCCAGGCCTAGCTGCTCCTCCAAAGGCTTTGGCATTCCAAGTCAGAATCTTAGCATAGGAATCAGCTGCCTAAACAGCCTGGGACAATTCAAGATACTGCAGGTATTTAAGATGCCCATAAGAGGCAGCAAGTTTAAATGGTAAAAATTACATGCAAAAAAAAGAAAGAAGCAAAAGCTTCCTTTTCTTGGCAGGAATTAGTTATCAAGATCAGCAGGGGAAGCCACAGATTTGTAGGTGATTAATAAAAGTTACAAGTGGCACTATTGTATCCACTGAAAAAATATAAAATCTACCTTGAAGAGCAGCAGCCATTAAAAAGCACTCATAATCTAAAAGTATACTTAGATCCTTGCATCTTATAAACATGGAAGTCCCAGGAAGGCACTAGGTGTTCTACTGGTTTATGGCCAGTAAACCATACTGTTTATGTCGCCATAATTTAATGATGCCTTTATCCGTAGAAACCATCCATGTTTAAAGACAAGGTCCCAGCCAAATAACTCAAACCAAAATACACTTATGTTTTCAACAGAAAGGCTTCAAAGTCAATCACTTGTCTGCTGCGTTTATAACATTCTTGTAAACAAATGATTAGTTATTGATACAGCCAGTAAAACAAAACAACTACATACACTAGACCATCCAAAATGCGCCTGTCTGTGTATACAGAACAACTTTAAATTTTAAAATGTTACTTTTTTGCCTTTTTAAATCTCTTTATTCAGGAAATAGAGAAAGGTTCTGCAAGATGCACTATTTTAATGCCTTGGGACTACATCTGACTCCTCAGTAGACTTTGCAAAACAGGAAAACACTCAATTCATATAATAACTTTTGCAACCCTTTTGTGTTCAAAGTAAAATGCAGTTTGCCTGGCTGAAAATGAAACAAAAAGGGGGAACAATACTGACTTCTTACAGGAGAGTGTGGCATCACACCTACCAGCAACATACAACTACCACCAAATAGGGGAACAACGTTCCTGTTTGGGTAGAACAAAGGGAATATACCCTTACAGGATACCGAGATTAAGGCAGCATATAGCCTAGCATAGAAAACTGCATGAACATTAATGCTTTCAAAAGCAACATCCATTGGACGTCTTGTTAAACTTTACAATGTTTCCAAAGATAGAAAATGATACTAATCTTACAGTCTGAAAAACTGAAATGAAGCTCAGAGAGCAACAGACAGTAGCCAGAGAGCAGCAGGAACACAAGTTAGTATTACTGTTGGTATATATATGCCCAGTAAAATACTAAGAGAAAAGAGAATGCCTGCCAGAGGTTTTACAGCTGACTTTGCTACTTTACACAGCGGTAGCTGGTATCACAAAAATCAGTAAATTTACTGAATAAGATCGCATACATTTAACCACAATAAAATTTTGCTGCCTATTGCTTTAAATAACTCTCCAAAGTGTTTAGAAGCACGTGATGGCCTCTTGCCTTCCCACCACTGAAGGAGCTCCATTTAGTCCAACATCTGAAGAACAGACCTGTGATGTGGCACTGCTACTACCATCTTAACAATCTTTGATGTCTATAGTCGTGTGTTTTATTGAGGAAACTGAAAGACCACACACTAAAGGATTTCAAAATTACAAAAATCAAGCAGTGTATGAGCTACAGACAAATTAATATATTTTGAATTGATATTCTTAGCTAAACAGATTGGAAATTGATATCATGTAACATTCCATTCCTGGATTTACTAACCAGCTTTGCATCTCTGTTGTGTTTTCATTGCGTATTGGTCACAGTCCTCCCCTGTAATGTTGTATTTTACTGCCAGATTTTCAGTTGTAACTCCCATAGGTGTTTTAATGTGTGTGTCATTCACAGCTGACCACAATGTGTCTTCCATCTGCATTGGACATAATTAAAATTATTATGCAGTGCAATTTTAACATTAATAGCTTTAAATTACTCACTAACCTCTTGGAAACCAATGTCAGTTTAAGTCAGGTTACCTACAGATATTTTAATTAGAACAAATACAAAGCAAAGGTGCATGCAAGACCTTGTGTGTTATTTTAATTACTCTATGTCTTGTCCTAGCACAGCTCCTTTCATTTATATTATCACCGTAAGTGGTTAGGGAAAAGCCTGTGATTTTTAGTTTTTCAGTGTATTTTATTGCTATATGAATTATTTACTAATGAGCTATGAGAAAACGTATCTCATAGCAAGAATGAACAGTGAGGAAGTGTGAAAAATCACAGCAAATTATTGACTCTGGCTCTTCCTCTAATGCCAGTTAAAATCTCCACCACACTTGAGTTAAAACTTTCTGCGGGTAAAAGGTCTCAGGTGAGAAAATAGCTAAACTTAACTTCAAATAACCTAATAAAGGCAAGCCCAAGAAGTCCAGCTAGGTGTTCCTCATTTGTCTCTGACAAGTACAATTCTGCAAGATCAATCACTCTTACACCTGTAACTGTGTAATTCAATTATCTTCATGATAAGGACACCTGTGGAAACTGAGTGCAACCAGCAACTTTGCAAGGGGCTTTCTGCAAAGACTGAGGCTGTCACAGTGCCACAGAGGATTCACAGGAAGGGCAGTCTAATGTATTTCACAGTGTAAAAACTGTGCAGAGGAAAGAGAAAAAAAAAAAAAAGCTGAAATATTTAAAGATCCTAAATTAAGAATTTGATTTGGTTAACACCTGCTGAGTAAACAGTAATTATCACAGCAGAAGTGCTTCCTTCTGCAAATTTTCCACTGTATTCACTGAGAATTCTTCTTCAGAAGAAACTGTTAGAAAAATTTCTCTGTCAATAGATTTAACTTCAGTTTTTCAGGCTTAAATTGAAAGATGCTTACAACTTGGAGGCATATGTGTTCTCTAATGCTCCATTGCTAGCCTTACTAGCTTTACCTAAGCTCTTTATGTGTCTCTCTCTCTCACCCTCTGACAACAGAGAAGATTTTATGTTATATATACACTACTTTGATGGGATATACCAAGTGAATTAAGCTTTGTATGCAGGAGTTTAATGACACATTTCACAGGGGACAGGAGTTCATATACAGTTTGCACAAATTCACATATATTTTTGAAAATGCTAGAAAACTGGTATTCTTAACAAAAATTACCATAACTGCTTTTTTAATGTCTGAATACTTGATAAATGCTTTGAACAACTGAATTTGGATCTATTGCCAATGATTTCATTTGCAAGACTATAGCGTCTATGTGTCCAGTACTTCTGTTGCTCTGTAAACATGACTTCATTCACAGGAAAAAGAAGACAATATTAAACCTTGATATCTATTCCTAATTTGGTTACAAACTGAATCTTTCGAACAGCATAAGGAGACTGGCTCATATTTTCAGCTCCACCACACAGAACCACTTCTGAGTCATTAAGACAGATTTCCTGTTAACACAAAAACAAAACAGATCCAGCAGTAACAACTGCTTTAAAAAAGCACTTTGTCACCTGCAAAGCCACACACAGAATGAATTCATGCTTATTTATGCATACATTTATGAAGGGTCTAACCCTCTAATAAGAGGGGGTTCTGCCACCTTTAATATGTGCTCATTCACCTAGCTGTCAATGCAGTAGGATTATACCCATGAGAGGAGGAAGAGAACAAGGGTACCTGCCTGTGAAAGGACTAAGGAAGAAAGCCAATACATGTATTGCCATGCTTGTATGGTTGGGTTAAAAGACATTTGGCCTCTTTTTTTTTTTTTTTTTTAATAAACCAATACAGCATTGGTACAATAAAACCAAATATTAGTTTTTTGTTTTGTTTTGTTTTTTTGTTTTTGGGGGGGATCTGTTTCCTCTCCACCTGCAATCCCCTCAGAAGGAATAGAAATCAAACCTCAAAATCTGAAACTGGGCCCTATGATTCTAAAAAATGAAACATTGTTTTAGAAAAGATTAGTCAATTGAATTGTCAGAAAAAAAAATTACACACTAATTCATCACTGCCATATCACTGTCCCCTAAACGCATGTCCTGGCAGTTCAAAATACTCCTTCCTTGTTTGTATCTCTTTGGAAAGTAAAAGCCTTGTGCAAAAGTCCAAATGTTGTGATTGAATCACTGATAAGAGAGAGTTCTATGCTCAATAGCAATTCTACTACTCATAAGAAGCACTCACTCATTTCAGAAAACATCTCCCTGTATGATCAAAGGCCAATGTCTAAACACACATTTGAAAGAAACTCTAAGAGCCAGACATAATGCGGAAAAAAGGTACTGCAGCTGGAAAGATTCTGAAATCAGTGACTTAACAATATCTTATGTTTTCCTTATCCCTTAATTTCAAATCAGTTCAGACACAGTGGGATGACAAAAGACCAGATGTGGACTAGTAAGCAACAACTATATCAAGGTAAATTAAAACTGCTCAGGTTAACAGGATAGGCCCTCCAAAAACAGGCAATGAGGAAAGACACCACTGTTGCTTCATCTCCACTTTGTGAAATTTTATATATATGATATTTTAATATATGTTGCTCTGTTCTAACGGCAAAATCTAATTCCTCCAAAACTTTTCAAAGATAGTTATATCACCCTTCTATTTGTACCATAAACAGATGAGTCTGTTTTAGATCCATTCCTTTAATAAGCCACAAGTCATCATGGGATAAAACAAAACTGATGTGGCAGCTGCATTCCGACTGCTGAGTCAGCACATGACTGACTAGAGTACAGGAACAGCCCAAAAGACTGAATTACAACCATCCTGCTAAAGGCTTGTTATGGATCTTTACCAAACAGAAAATTGCTCCACAAGATCATGGCCTAAGCTAACATATATTATTAAGACATTGTTCTGAGCACAAAGCTAGCTGAAATGCAAGTTCAGAAGAAAAGTGTAACCCAAGATATATTTTTATTAGCAAAAATGTTATTCTTTATGTGAAAACTTTACATGAGACCTGAATGCAGCAGTTAGTCTGCTATTCTAGACCACAAATAATTCTTACAAAACAAACAAACAAAAAAGTTGAATAAAGGAAGCTCAGCCGGTATCTGTAAAAAGAAAACAAAAGCTACCTTTTTGGCTGAAAGTTCTTAAGAAGGAACACAACATGTTTGTTGTTTTATTGTGAAATTTCTCACATATTTGTTTCTTCTGCACCTTTAACACAGTAAACACCACAAGCAATATATCAGTACCTAATATGGTGAAGTCAAAAAACAAAACAAAACAGAAAAACACTCTTGGCTTTCTTGCCTAAAACAAAGCCTCTGATCTAGATACGTGGATAATTGCAGTTTTGCAATGCTGGCACAATGCATTCAATTGCATCTACATCACAAACTCCCTGAGAAAGACACAATTCCCCAAATGCTTCTGCCAGTCAAGACATGTATCCTTCAAGATCAAAGTACAATTATATTCACTTAAAAAAATCTATAGAGAAAACTCAATGGAAATGGGCTCAAACCAGTTAAGTCTCCAGAAAGAAGAGGATTTATACAACCCAGTGACAACTCACTGTTCATTATGTTACACAGCTCAGGTCATTAAAATAGGAAAAACGTACCATGGATTAGTCACTCAAGGTTTACTGAATCCACATTTTAGAGAAGATCAGCTTGTCCTGTTTTAAGCTGGCTATGAGGAACTAAAAAAGGAAGTCTTGCTTCAGTAATGTCACAAATCAAGTCCCACAAATTTAAGTCCTCTAAATATGAACAGGAAACACTACACTATGAATGCTTATTCATTCCATTTTCATCTCTTGGCTGCAAATCAGAAGTGATTATCTATAGAATTACACTGAAATAGTTGTCTGAAATAATCAACGACCAGCACATTTTCCATGTCACCAACCTGCACGACATTGCCAACAATGACGCTGTCAACGATCTCAGGAGAGACCTTGCCAGCCGCCAGCCAGCCGCCAGCGCTGCCCGGGCAGCGTGTTCTGCCAGGTCTATGGCTGTGAAGTCCTTCAGCAAACCTCCATAGGTGCCAAAGGAATTTCGCTTTGCTGCAACAATGAACACACCTGCAACACGAGCAAGGATTATCCATATGTGTGGAATGGAGGAGAGGACAGTTAAGTTCCTTTATATGTATTTATGTCAGCTATCAGAACAGACCTGTGGCAAAGAGAATGAATTTATCAAAAGGTTTTGTACAGGTAAGCAGACACAGCGACTAAACCAAGCATAAAATCAGCAAGTTGTCCTCAAAAAAATAATTCACAAGAGGCTTTGTAAATATAGACAACTTGAACACCACACAGTTCAAGATAAGACACAGGTTATAGCAGCACTTTAGACAGAGAAGGTATGCAGAATCAGTGGTCAGAAGGAAAAGCTGAGAAGATGCTGGAAATAACTCTTTTCCAAGAATAGGTTTGGGGAAAAAGAAAAAAAAAAAGGAAAAAATAAATAGTTTGAATATACAGCAGACAAAGCAGGTTGCCATATCACAACGGACTTTGGTGTTACTGTACTAAAAGCATCAGAGTGGGATTCATGAAATGCCATAATGGACAACTGTGATATAACCTGTTGGTTAAGGAAGAAAACACAAAAGGCCTTTTAGAAAACACAAGTTCCCTCATCCTACAGAAAATTAGCAAATTGCTGGTTTATATTCTGAAATGTAAACACTGACATAGTTTTCACACAGAGTAAAATTTAAGATCCCTTTTAATTTTGATTCCTTTAACTTCAGAGCAAAAACATTCTATAATCAAAAGCATAGTGATGCTTCCATACTGATATAGATCATCTAAACTGTCTTAGCATCTGCCTTCCAGTTTCTGAGGAGAAAACGCAGCTTTCAGCAGAAAGGAAGAGCCTGTGCAAGGTGCATGTGCATAAATGAGCTGGCCAGAAGAGCCCATAAGAATTTCAGTGTTGTCTTTAAAACAAACCAAAGATCTCCTAACTATCTGGCACAGCAGCTCCCTGCCACGTGAGGCAGTCTGTGAACTTTTGCCCAGTTGAGCAGCAGAGCTCACCTGCCCCTTCTTCCCTGCTGCTGCCATGAGAACGTCTACAATTATTTTAAGTAACACTATAGGGATATGTAAGGATGTAAAAGTGTAGCTAAAGGAAATCATCTGTTCCTTAAACTACTTGTGAATGCTATAGGGTTGCTTTCAGGCCATTTTCTGCAAGCTATGCAATGCAACCTCTTTGGCCAGTTTGGCAGAGAGAGGATGCTCCCCTCTGTTGCTCATGTGTTTGGAGTCCAAACTGCATGAGTTACAGAAGGAGCCTTTCCAAATGGGTGAAGGTCGCACTTGTTCCACTGACAAGGATAGGAATACAATGTTAGGATCTGAAACACAAAATGAATGCACTCAAAAGACCATGTGGGCTGGAAACTACTAACAGACACAATCTGTGAACCCCCACAAGTATTTTATTTATTTCAAGCTTACTTCTTCATTAAACATTATCAACACTTCTTTTTTTTTTTTTTAATATATATCTATAGGTCAGGTCAGAATTTTTTAGCTCTCATCCATTAGGTCTATAAGGGTTATCTCATGTTTCTAACTTTACTTTCCCAGGAGCAAAATAGGCCTTAACACTCCCACCTCCTTTTCTCCACTCCTCCTTCCCACTGATACCTATCCCTCCATCTCCTGGTTGCAAGGCTTTGCTGTGGGACAGCTCAAAGAACAGATCAAACTTTCTCCTCCTTTTTGGCTAGGTGGTTGGTTATCTTGTAGGACCCTGTGCAAAGTGAGGCCATGTAAGGGGTTAATAAGGTTGCGGTGACTAGGTACCTAATCTCGCCATTTGCTTTTGTGAAAATAGCTTGCTGTTCGGATTACGCGGAATTAGTTTAGCACAGGCAGAAAACACCAAGAACTAGAACTAACAGGACACCACCTCCTGCTCTTGTTGCAAGTTGCACCTAATCATGCCATCTGCTTCTATAAACACCGCTTGCTACTTATGCTGAGTCACCCTGCTCTTGCTGCAACCATGAGATAAGATACCAGCCGTGAAGAACTAAAATAACGTATGAGGGAGTTGCAGCTGTCTATAAAAACACGAACTTCTCCCCAGGCGGGCGCGGATCTCGGGCATTGTAAGAGATCTGTCGCCGGCCGGCTAATAAAGCTTGCCCTTTTACCCACCAGGTTGAGTGTGCGGGTGATTGCTGGGATTGCGGACTAACAATCTATGTTATTTGCTTTATCAGCTACACAGTGTTGCTTTGTAATCAGTCTGGAGGTGGAATTTACTTTACACCTTCCTTTTACGCTCGCACTTAATCTCCCTCTTTCATCAGGCTGCTCACTGCAGCCTGCTTCTCTGCAACAGCACTGCGGGCCAAAGACTAATCCAGACCACTGAGGTAGCTGAAAATTAATTTAGAACCAGGAGAAAGAGAGGCTAATTTTCATTTAGATCAGTTCCTGTGGTCAGATTTGTTTTCTGGCAGATCAATAAAACAGAAATTCCAGACTAAAGGCTGAACTACCAGGGGCAGAGGAACAAGCACAACCTCTTCTAGTGTTGAGTTGTGCTGAATTAAGTGATCGCAAAGCTATTGCCCGAGGGGAATTACTCAAGAGCCTGTCTGACTTTGCTTGATGGGAGAGAGATCTACAAACACCACTCCCTCCATGGAATAGCAGACTATCAGGAGGGGCAAAGGGTAGCTCAAGTCCTGAGCAAGAAAGGATGAAAGGACAGCAAGAAAGGCCAAGAGGAGGAGACTCTTTCACATCCATTACCACTTCAAGATTCCCAAGGTCATCACTATTTTCCAAGCTGATACACACTAGCAGAGAGCAGACTGCTATGAAAAGAACACAGAGCGGCACTCGAAACTTTGGGGGCTACAGAGCAAGGTCACCCTGAATCCTTGCCATACATTTGATTCAAGACATCTGTTAATCTGGGTTAGTTTGTTTACAGCCATTAGTTAGTTAATGTATTTACTTATGTAGCACTGAAATATTCCCTAACTCCTCAACACTTCACATGAAAATATTGGTCAAATCCTATTTTAAACATCTATAAAACCACCATTAACCTCAAAAAAAATGAGGCCACAAGAACAGTGTATGAAAAGCACAGTGCCAAGATATGAGAAAAGATCCTGAATTAGACACTAAAAGCTAATATCAAATAAGTAAATAGAGGCAAAGCTGCCCTCTCTACCATCCAGTTCTGTAGAGCAAAACAAAATTACTGAAATAGTGCCAAAATGGCCTTTCATTGCTGAAACTGCTATTACTTCAACAACCTGGGAAGTAGCAGAACACTGTAAAATACAAAAAATCCCTATGTCAGTAAGTTTCATATTTTTTTAAAAACAAATTAGGCAATAAAGTAGGTATTAAGTACTGTAAGTTATGTAGGTGTTAGATGTCTTATTTTTAAGGGATACAAAATTTAAAGCACCTAGAGCCTCAAGTATTTTTTAGCACAGAAAACTTAGGAACTGGGAGAACTTATAAAAGGACTTTATCCTGCACTATTGTTGCCAGCAGAGCCAACTTCAAAAAGGAACCTTTACACATAGAAATTTCTAGGTTTCTGCATGTAGACATGTTTAATTAGCAGACATACATGCACATCCATGTTAATCTAAATTGCCCGCCCCAGCGACCCCACAACGGCGACACCTCGCAACAGCGCAGCACTAAGGCCACCTCCCTTCACGGAACAGCCACCAGCCACCTCCCCGCGGCCACACTGAGCAGCCGGGACCCCTTTTTTTCCCCTTTTCCCTCCTCTTTCTACCCATTTCCCTCCCGTTTCCACTGGGTCGCGCCTCACCCCTCAAGAGCGCCATGGTCGCGCCCCCTCAGCTGCTTCTGCTGCCAACGCCCCCGCCAGCCTGCGCGTCTGCAGCCACGAATTTGCCACGCCGCCGGGAGGGGCTGAGAGGCACCCGTGCCAGGGGTAGGTAGAGCGGAAAAAAATGTATTTTATTTTTGTAATTTTTTTTTAGATTTTATTTTATTTTAGATTTCAGGTTTTGTCTCTTCTTTTGTTTTTCCTCGGACTTCTGTTTCTACAGCTGACGTGCACTCCAGGGAATCGGCGGCTGCGGAAATGCAGGGCGGCACGTGGCCCTTGGTTGGCAACTGCGGACCTGGGGGCCTGTCCACCCACAACTTCATCCTCATCCTATATTAAAGTATAAAATATATATCGTTAGTCCGTAGTCCCAGTAATCACCCACACACTCAAACTGGTGGGTTAAAAAGCAAGCTTTTATGAGCAGGCTGGCGGCAAACCTCTTACAGTTGGCCCGAGATCCGCGTTGCTCTGGAGAGAGACCCGCATTTATATAGACAGTCTTAACTTCCTTATCTGCCTATTGTGTCTTCATGGCATTCACAGTTGGTTCCTCTCTCACAATTGTGTGGAAAATCTCCTTTGTAAAGGCCCCCACCTCTTGGCAGATGGCTCTTTTTGTCCCACTCCCTCATGGCTCCGCTCAGTCTCCCCTCCCTTTGTCCTTCCTCTTCAGCCAAACTGTGGGGAAATCCCCTTATTGATGAATACATAAACTTGAGCATTCCGCTCAATCCCTCCTCTTTTTCTTTTCTTTTTTTTTTTTCCCCTCCTTTGGACTGTAGGGTGCATTAGCCGGGAAGGTAGGGGTTAAATAGCTAATGGCCGGTAGGGGTTAAATAGCTAATGTAGAATAAGCTGAGTCTTAGAGCGCAAGGACCCATGATAACTGGCGGAGTCCGGATGTCCTGCTCATGGCAGGGGCAGAACCCTTGATAGATGGCAGGGTCAGGATGCCCTGCTCATGGCAAGGTCTGGACCCTTGATAGGTGGCGGGGTTAGGGTGCCCTGCCCTCAATCAGGATGATAGAGGGGCTGCTTATCCAGATGTTTTAATTCAGCAAAATAGATAACATTAACAAGAATGCAAAACAGGAAAACGGGAGGGGGAACACTCTTGGGTAAGAACGGTATAAAAGAGGGACGCCCAAAGTGGTCGGGGTCCGTGGTGTGACCCCTGCGTGGGAAAGCCCGGACCCCAGCTAGCTGGTAATACTTATTATCTTTCTCCTATTATTAAAAAGCACAATATATCGATGGTGTTTGCCTCTTTCTCCGTCGATTCGAAAACCGGACCTAACATTTGGGGTTCGTCTGGGATTCGAATACGAGAAAGAAGGAAAAAAAATAGAGAAAGATAACAAGTCAAGGGAGGCCTCAGGGGGTGAGAGTGAGCCGACAGGGGCCCAGCGTTTGGGACTCGATCTCACCAAAGGGGAGACGAGGGAGGTGTGTCGAGCACCTCTCAAGCTTTCCCAGTTAGAGCAATTGGAACAACAGGGTCTCAGGGACAGCGTATGTATCAATATTGGCCATTCTCTTCTAGTGTGCGGAAAATCTTGCTGTCAAGAACTGAATGTCCAAAAAGGAGACAGAGGAGTCCTAAAACTTTATTCGAATAAAGGGAGAGTCCACCGGGCATATCCCTGTGGGGTCTCTCAAATTGCTGGGGGACGCAGCCCCCCTTTTATCCTAATTTCCCGCCCGAGGGACGCCCTCTCCTTTTCCCCATTGGCCAAGGTACTCAGAAGTTACAGCCTTCCCGGCCCGCCTACACCGAACTCCGGCCTCCGGCCATCTGTTCTCACCTGAGCTCACCAACTCCTTTGTCCCCCTTGCTGAAGAATGTGGGGCAATTGCCCTATTTCCCTCCTTTGTAAAGGCCCCATCTCCTTGCAGATGGGTCTTTTTGTCCTTCTCGGCTCATGGCTCCACTCAGTCTCCCCTCCCTTTGTCCTGCTCTTCAGTCAAACTGTGGAGAAACCCCCTTATTGATGAATACAGAAACTTGAGCATTCCGCTCAATCCCTCCTCTTTTTCTTCTTTTTTTTTTTCCCCCTCCTTTGGACAATATTTGTTTTTACAAACTAGCTTATTAACTAACAACCTGCGTTCAGTATGTCTAGTACCCATGAGTAGTCTTCATATCCTCCTGGACTCCCACAGACCCAGCAACCCAGAGTTTATTTTCCAGACCCACTCCCCGTCAGCGGTACAGATCAACTGAGAAGTCCAGGCTTCTGGAGTCTTGGAAATCTTAACTCTGGTGTGATGAGTCCATCCATGCTCAGCTGTCTTGATTGATGTACCAAGACCCGATCCCCTGGTTGGATATCATGGACTGCAAAATCCAAGGGGAGGATCTGTGCGAGCTGGGCTTCCTGTCGGAGAGACTTCACAAGAAAAAGTATTCTGGCCACATATTGCTTTAAATATAATACAGTCATGGATTTCCTTTGGTTCTTCTCCCTCAGGACCAGTTAGACAAGAAGCTGGGTTAAACCCTCCCTCGCTTCAGAAGCCCCTTCAGATAGCAAGGCCCTGAGAAGGTATGGGACCTTGACATCATGGGATCCCTCTGTGGTCAGTTTTCGGACCTCAGTTACCATTAGGACCGTACCTGCGCAATTCTGCAGACAATAAGGCCACCCCTTAGCCACTGGGTCTAACATATAAGCTATTGGTATTCGCATGCCTCCATGCTTTTGCACTAAAATTTCCTTGCCACGGCTCTGTTTGACATCCACATATAATTCAAATTCTTTCTTTCTGTCCAGAAGAGCTAAGGCCGGAGCCTGGGTCAATTTATCTTTTAATTTTCTAAAGCTCTGTTCTCCTTCTCATGTCCATACCACAACATTGGGGCTGTTTTGGGTTAAACCTCCCGCCAAAATATGCCCCAAATATATATATAATATACATATATATATATTTCCCCGACACCCTAAACCCTTTTTGGGCCAAGAAATTGAGTAACTTCACAGCAGTTTCCTTCACCACCCTCTCTTGTTCACCTGATAGGGGCAAGTCATACTGCAATAACCTGGCTCCTGGGGGTGGGATAAATTCCTTCAGTATTTTCTGCAAGGCTTGTCCAAATAGGACTGGTGCCTTGGTGTATCCTTGCAGGAGGACTGTCCATGTCAATTGGTGTTTTATCATTTTCTTGGAACTGCCCACACTTCTGAGTTCACTTCAGCCTAGCTTTATCAGACACTTTGCACAAAGTTACAGTAGTGCTAACTTCTTTATCATCTCTTACAATACTGATTTGCATTCCCAATTTAGCCATCAAATCCCTCCCCAGCAGATTGCAATTGCAATTTGGGACAAAGAGAAAATCATGCATCTCAAATTTATTTCCCACATCCACTACCAGTGGCTGGATAATACGCACTCGTTCGTCTTTCCCACTTACCCCTTGGATAACCAAGGAGCCTTTTGACAATCGCTCTCCTTTTGGCATAAAATTCAAGGTGGATCGAGAGGCTCCTGTATCTATCAAGAAACACACTTCCTCTCGGTCCGGACCCACCCTACATGTTATCAAGGGCTCCCGTGTGGTGGATCCCTGGTATAATGGGAGCCCCTGACACCCCTAGCAATCCATTTCCATTAGTCGGTGAATTTCCTCTTCCTGAGGATCTCTTAGCCTCTGTGGGCATTCCCTTCTCCAATGTCCTTCCTCATTACACAATTGTTGGGGCCTTAGTAAGAATATATAGGAAAGTGGAGTTTGTGGGGAACTGGACCGACGCCTAGCAACCGAACACCTGGAGGAGAACCAATCAGCTGGAAGCCTGTAGCCAATGAGGGCTGCCCCTCAGTGCATGCCCACCTGCCCCGGTATAAAGCCCTGCTATAGACAACAGCAGGGTGGAGTTGACTTCACTTCCCATAGAGGTGTTGTTCACTCCGGCTTGTGGAGAAGGCTTCGGCACTCGCCACAAGTTAAACCACCTTCATATTAAAGTGCTGCTCACTCTGATTTGTGGAGTGAGCCTCAACATTCAAGTGACCCTCGACACACAATGCACACTGATTTCTTCCCAATTTTTGTTTTAGTTGGATATCTTCTGTTGAAGAGACCATCCCCCTGCTCTGCCTTTGACTACGCCCTTGAGATCGACCCCTTCCTCTGGCCCTTGGGGGTCCCTCAGGGGGCCTCACAGATCCTTGTGATTGTCTTATATACTGAGCCATAATCATTGCCTTTGTCTTTGCCTTTTCCTCATCCCTTCTCACATACACCTGTTGTGCTCTCTTTACCAATTCCTCTAATGGTTTATCCTGCCACTCTTCATCCTTCTGCATCCTCCTTCTTATATCAGGCCAAGATTTAGTGACAAACTGTACTTTTAGTAATGTGTCAAAGGCTGGTCCCTCAGGGTCCAGTCCTCCCTGTTTCCTCAAAGCATCTCTAATTCTTTCTAGCCAATGAGAGGGGCTCTCATCTTTTCCCTGTTCCAAGGTCATAGCCTTTGACATATTATTAGTTCTGGGGACTGCCATTTTAATGGCTCTGATTATGTATGCTCGATAATCTCGAAGACGGGTCAAACTGACTCGATCATTTGGATCCCAATGGGGGTCTCCCACTGGGATCATATCATCCACAGTGGGTGCATCTATCGCATTTTGGCCTGCCTGCGGGTGTTCGTCCTCCCATAATTGACGAGCTTTTTGCAAGATCATTTTCTTTTCCTGGAATCCAAATAAGATTCCTAAAAGAAAATCCCAATCCTTCCAAGTGTAATCTGCATTTCCTAGATATTCATCTATCTTTTCCCCTACTCCTATGGGATCATCTAAATAAGGAGGTAGTTCTTTCTTTAATCCCCTTATATCTTGGGTGGTCAGTGGCACGATTACAAATCCAAATCCCCCATCCTGACCTCCCAATGGAACCTGCCGTAGGGGCATTTGCCGAATTTTTGTCGGAACTTTAGAAGTTTTTGGCACCTCGTACTGGGTTCCTTTTCTTGTTTTTGAAGGGGATAAAATGTCCTGTTCCTCCTCCTCTTCACTGTCACTAGAAGCAGGAGGTGCAGAGGGGACAAGAGCTGTGGCTCCTGATGAATTTTGGTGATAAGGTGGGGGAAGGTACTGGAGGACATCCCACACCTCCCTATCTGTTTTTTTTTCCTTTCTTCAGATTCCTGCTTCCCTTTCCCCCCCACCTCTCTTGTTACATAGATTCCTCTAGATGTTGCCCTTAACCATATTGACACACATTCTTTCTCAATGAGACCCTTCTCAGTATCACTGAGATACTGGCACAAAACCTGACAAAGACCAGGATCGTCGTCCGACCCTACAGGGGGCCACCTAAATCCCCCTGGTAACTTATATTCTGGCCAAACAAAACAACAATATTTTATCATTAGTTCCTTGGTTATTTCTGGGGGAATGCACAAGTTATCCCAAACCCCCAAAAGTCTCCCCAAGGGACTATATGGGGATAAGTTGAGGTCATCATTCCTTTCCCCAGCACCCTCTTTTGCCTTCCCTTCGTTGCTCTCCCTGGACTCCCATGTCGGGGTCGCCACCCCTTTTGTTCCCCACTGTCCCATAGTACTCACCAGTGAGATTTCAATGGTCCTTTCCGTCAAACCTGGTCCTTTCCGTCGGACTTAGCGCTACCTGGAGGTCCTTTCCGTCAGACCTAGCCCTTTCCGTCGGGCTTAGCGCTACCCGGAGGTCCTTTCCGTCAGACCTAGCCCTTTCCGTCGGGCTTAGCGCTACCGGGAGGTCCTTTCCGTCAGACCTAGCCCTTTCCGTCGGGCTTAGCGCTACCCGGAGGTCCTTTCCGTCAGACCTAGCCCTTTCCATCACACCCCTTGAGGACCCCCTCCCGGTCCTACCTGCGGATCCCCCGATCCGCTTCTCGTCTGTCTCCGGACAGTCTCGGGAACCCAATCAGTCGTCCGGTGCAGGCTGCCGTCGAAGGGAGTCGATCACCAAAAGCTATGGTGAGGCGCGCCGTCGACTCCAATCGCCGTCTGCCGTTCCCGGAAGGTGGAAGGATCCCGGACGAGCCCCCAATTGTGCGGAAAATCTCGCTGTCAAGAACTGAATGTCCAAAAGGAGACAGAGGAGTCCTAAAACTTTATTCGAATAAAGGGAGAGTCCACCGGGCATATCCCTGGGGGGTCTCTCAAATTGCTGGGGGACGCAGCCCCCCTTTTATCCTAATTTCCCGCCCGAGGGACGCCCTCTCCTTTTCCCCATTGGCCAAGGTACTCAGAAGTTACAGCCTTCCCGGCCCACCTACACCGAACTCCGGCCTCCGGCCATCTGTTCTCACCTGAGCTCACCAACTCCTTTGTCCCCCTTGCTGAAGAATGTGGGGCAATTGCCCTATTTCCCTCCTTTGTAAAGGCCCCCACCTCCTTGCAGATGGCTCTTTTTGTCCTTCTCGGCTCATGGCTCCACTCAGTCTCCCCTCCCTTTGTCCTGCTCTTCAGCCAAACTGTGGAGAAACCCCCTTATTGATGAATACAGAAACTTGAGCATTCCGCTCACTAGCGATTTGTATAATTGGAAAAGTCAAAACCCCTCCTTTTCCGAGAAACTGGGGGCGTTAATTGATTTATTAGAATCCATCTTGTTTACACATAACCCTACCTGGGATGACTGTCAGCAGCTTTTAAAAGTGCTGTTTACGACCGAAGAGCGTGAGAGGATCCTGACCGAGGCACGAAAGTTGGTGCCGGGAGAGGACGGGAGACCCACCGGGCAGCAGAACCTTATCGATGAAGGATTCCCATTGGTAAGACCACCGTGGGATTTTGAACAACCTGAAGGTAGGGAGCGTCTCTGAACATACCGGCAAACGCTGATGGCAGGGTTGCGGGCGGCAGCGCGTAAACCTACTAACTTAGCAAAAGTAAATGCTGTCAGGCAGGAAGCCGAGGAAACCCCTGCCGCTTTCTTAGAGAGAATATTAGAGGCGTTTAGACAATTCACTCCTTTAGATCCTATGAAGGAGGAGAATCGGGCAGCTGTCATCTTGGCATTTGTAAATCAAGCTGCACCAGATATAAGAAGGAAATTATAAAAGATTGAGAGGTTGGGGGAGCAAACTTTACAGGATCTTTTAAAAGTAGCAGAGAAAGTGTACAACAACAGGGAGACTCCAGAAGAAAAACAGGAGAGAATAAGAAGGGAAGATCGGAAACACCAAAGGGAAATGGCTAGAGCATTTTTTGAAGCAGGAGAAAAATCAGGGAGGCAAAGAAGGGGACCGCCACCCCCTAGAGGAGTTGGGGCACGGTTAGGAAGGGATCAATGTGCAATTTGCAAAAAGAAAGGACATTGGAAAAATGAGTGCCCGGAAAAAGGAGAAAGGAGGCCACCTAGAGTACTGGCGGCAAAAGAAGATAGCGACTGAAGGGGCCGGGACTCGGAACCCTTCCCCGAGTCTTGGGTAGAATTAGAAATGGAAGGGAAACGTGTAAAATTTCTGGTAGACACAGGGGCTGAATACTCAGTAATAAATAAAGCAGCAGGGAAACTATCGACAAGGAAAGCTCGAGTACGAGGGGTAAATGGGAGTAAGGTATATCGGTGGACATCAGAAAGGAAGGTAGATGTAGCTAATAGACAAATCACGCATTCATTCTTGTATATACCGGAGAGTCCGGTACCCTTAATCGGCCGGGATCTCTTAACTAAATTGGGGGTAAGGATATATTTCGAGGACGATGGGGTAAAAATCAATGACTGGGAAGGACAACCGATTCAGGTCCTGACCGTTAGATTGGAGGATGAATATAGACTGTATGAAGAGAGGAAGGAAGAAATTGGACCAGAAACTCAAAAATGGGTGAGGGAACTCCCAGAAGTATGGGCAGAGAATTCGGGAGTAGGAGAGGTTAAAGGGAAAACTCCTCTGGTCGTGAAATTAAAACCAGGAGCTCACCCGATTAGGGTTAAACAGTACCCAATGACCCCTGAAGCCCGACAAGGGATAGCGAAGCACATTAAAAGGTTACTGGAAGCTGGCATTCTGCGTAAATGCAAATCTCCGTGGAATACTCCTCTGCTGCCAGTAAAGAAGCCCGGAGGAGATTTCAGGCCAGTTCAAGATCTGAGAGAAGTTAATAAAAGAGTGGAGGATGTGCATCCTACGGTCCCGAATCCATACACTCTGTTAAGTACAATGCCACCAGATATGAGATGGTATACAGTTTTAGACTTAAAGGATGCTTTCTTTACCATCCCCCTGACAAAACAGAGCCAGGAAATGTTTGCTTTTGAATGGGAAGATCCCGAGAGCGGATACAAGGGTCAGTTAACTTGGACCCGATTACCACAAGGGTTCAAAAATTCACCGACTTTTTATTTAATGAAATACTGCAGGAAGATTTGAATGAATTCAGGAGACAGAATCCTAGTGTGAAATTGCTTCAGTATGTGGATGATCTGCTGCTAGCGGCAAGAACGAAAGAGGAGTGCGAGGAAGGTACGAGGAAGTTGTTGCAAGAATTAAATAAACTAGGCTACCGAGTAAGTGCTAAGAAAGCTCAGCTATGTAGTCCTGAAGTAACATATCTGGGATATAAGATACGAGATGGTAGGAGATGGCTAACTGATGCCATGAAACCCAGATCTCCAAGGGAGGTTCGAGAATTCTTGGGGACAGTAGGAATCCAGCCACTCTCCTGCCTAACCCAGAATATGAAACACCTGTGCATAATTGTCAGGAGGTGTTAGCTGAAACTACGACAGTGCGGGAAGATTTAAAGGATGAGCCGCTGCAAGGGGGAAAAGTGTGGTTTACAGATGGAAGTAGCTTGGTTGAGCAAGGAAAAAGAAGGGCGGGAGCTGCAGTGGTAAATCAGAAAGGAGAAATAGTTTGGAGCCAGCGTTTACCAGACGGCACTTCAGCTCAGAGAGCGGAACTGATAGCCTTGGCTAAGGCATTAGAAATGGCAGAAGGAGAGCGAGTGACAATTTATACAGATAGTCGCTACGCATATGGGGCAGTGCATATACACAGAGCAATATACAGAGAAAGGGGATTTCTTACCTCCGCAGGAAAATAAATCCGAAACAAAGAAGAGGTTTTGCACTTGCTGTCAGCTTTGCAGAAACCAAAAGCAGTGGCAATTGTGCATACCTTAGGACATCAGAAGAAAACCGATACGATAAGTAGAGGGAACGCAGCTGCAGATATTGCAGCCCGGCGAGCTGCGTTAGAAGGACAAATACAAAGGGTACTAGCCCTGACTCACAACACTTTAAGAGAAGAGGAAACTGGAGAGGATGAATACACCTGGAGGAGAGGGAGTGGATTCAAAAGGTTGCAGAAAAGCAAAGTGCAGGAGAAGGACATTACGATACAGAAGGAAGAATGTTAATTCCTAAGCGGTTGGGACAGAAGATGGCGCAACAGTTACATAGTACCACACACTTGGGGGAAAGAAAAATGGGACTGTTAATAGAAAAGTTCGGGTTGAGATTCCAAGATCAGAAGAAAATATTAAGAGGGATAATAGAAGGGTGTCAAGCATGTCAGGAAATGAAACCATCGAGAGTCATAAAGGTACATGAAGGTATAAGGGAAAGAGGTAGTGAACCTGGAAGGCATTGGGAAGTAGATTTTACGGAAATAAAATCAGGTAAATATGGGTATAGATATTTATTGGTATTAGTAGACACATTTTCGGGGTGGGTGGAGGCCTTCCCCACTAAGTGAGAAACAGCCCAGGTGGTAGCGGTCCCATATATGCAAACGGGACATTCTGTGGGACAAATGGGACAGTCGACGGGTTACAACAACGATTCCCTGCGGGATTACCCTTAGGAGCATATGGGGGGGATCCATCAGGACAGGTACATAACAGTACAGATTTACTCTGGAATAATGATACCGCTAAGGCCTTGCCAGATGGAGTGTTTTTAATTTGTGGGGATAGAGCGTGGCAGGGAATACCTAAGAATGCCTATGGGGGACCGTGTTATTTAGGGCAACTGGCAATGATAGCCCCGTTGTTAACTATGAAGCAGGAACAAAGAAGGCAAAAGCGTTCCCTTGGTTTAACACCGGAATGTAATGATAATGTACAATTAATATCTGTAACTGCGTGGGTCGCCTTAGCTATCTTTGTACCAGGAGCCGCAGCAGGAAATGCATTAAGGGAACTTTCAAAGTTAGCCCGTTGGAGTGAGAAGCAAGCAAATGTGACAACCGAGGTATTGGAACAACTCCTGCTCGATCAGAACAGCCTGCGACATGCATTACTACAGGACAGAGCAGCTATAGACTTCTTGCTCCTCGCGCATGGGCATGGATGTGAAGAGTTTGAAGGACTATGTTGTTTTAACCTGTCGGACCATAGCCAATCGATTCAACAACAATTGCGCTGGCTCAAGGAACACACTCAGAAGATAACACGGGAAGAAGGACTGATGGACGGATGGCTAGAGTCATTGTTCGGAGGGTTACCTGGGTGGATATCAGGACTGATAAAAGAAGGATTACGCGTATTTGTAATTCTGTTATTACTGTTACTGTGTATCTGTATAATGTGGAAATGTGTAATGGGGGTAATGGAAAAAGCTACAAATTGAGTTAATTCTATGCACATAATGTTCATGCGACAAACTCAGAAGGATCGAGAAAGGATTCTCTGATATTAGCAAAAGAAAAAGGGGGGAATGTAGGGTGCATTAGCCGGGAAGGTAGGGATTAAATAGCTAATGGCCGGTAGGGGTTAAATAGCTAATGTAGAATAAGCTGAGTCTTAGAGCGCAAGGACCCATGATAACTGGCGGAGTCCGGATGTCCTGCTCATGGCAGGGGCAGAACCCTTGATAGATGGCAGGGTCAGGATGCCCTGCTCATGGCAAGGTCTGGACCCTTGATAGGTGGCGGGGTTAGGGTGCCCTGCCCTCAATCAGGATGATAGAGGGGCTGCTTATCCAGATGTTTTAATTCAGCAAAATAGATAACATTAACAAGAATGCAAAACAGGAAAACGGGAGGGGGAACACTCTTGGGTAAGAACGGTATAAAAGAGGGACGCCCAAAGTGGTCGGGGTCCGTGGTGTGACCCCTGCGTGGGAAAGCCCGGACCCCAGCTAGCTGGTAATACTTATTATCTTTCTCCTATTATTAAAAAGCACAATATATCGATGGTGTTTGCCTCTCTCTCCGTCGATTCGAAAACCGGACCTAACAGGACAATATTTGTTTTTACAAACCCCTACGCCCATCTCTAGAAGCATAATGGACTCTGTATAGGTTATTAACTAGCAGCCTGCGTTCAGTAGGTCTAGTACCCATGGGTAGTCTTCACATCCTCCTGGACTCCCACAGATCCAGCAACCCAGCATTTATTTTCCAGACCCACTCCCAGCCAGCGGTACAGATCTACGGAGAGTTAGCCGGGGCTTTCCATCCTCTTCCTTCAACTGAGAAGTCCAGACTTCTGGAGTCTTGGAAATCTTAACTCTGGTATGATGAGTCCATCCATGCTCAGCTGTCTTGATTGCTGTTTCTGTGCTTAGTAATACCTGATAAGGTCCTCGCCACTTTGCTAGCAGTGGTGCTTCTTTCCATTCTTTGACCAAGACCCAATCCCCTGGTTGGATATCATGGACTGCAAAATCCAAGGGAAGGGTCTGTGCGAGCTGGGCTTCCTGTCGGAGAGACTTCACAGGAGAATGCATTCTGGCCACATATTGCTTTAAATATATATCACTTATCTCCACCTCCTTGCCAGGTTGGGTGTTAGCAGGATAGGGAATCCCAAACATTATTTCCAAGGGGGGACAGCTGAATGTCTCCCCTTGGTTTTGCTCTTATTCTTGCTAAAGCTAATGGGAGAAGTCGTGTCCACAGCATCTTAGTTTCTAACACCAATTTTAAAAGATGCTTTTTAATGTTCCCATTCATCCTTTCCACTCTACCAGAACTCTGAGGATGCCAAGGGGTATGCAAGTCCCATTGAATCCCTAGGGCAGTCATGACACCTTGAAGGAACTTTCCTGTAAAATGAATGCCTCTGTCTGAATCTATTGCCTCTACCAACCCATATCTTGGAATTATTTGTTCTAAGAACACCTTAATTACAGATCCAGTTGTTGCTGAGGCAGTTGGAAATGCCTCGGGCCATCCTGTCAACTGACATACTATTACCAGAAGATACTTAAGTCTCCCTACACGGAGCATCTCAGTAAAGTCTGCTTGGCATCGTTGGGCGTACAGCCCAGGGTCGTCCTCCCCTTGCAACTTCTCTTGCGGCTCGGCCGTTGGCCTTAGCACAAATCAGACAGCCCTCAATAGCCCCTTTTGTCAGAACAAAAAGACCAAGGGCAGCGTAGGTTTTAAGGAAGGCTTCCGCCAGCCCTCTAGAGCCCCAATGGCTTCCTTTGTGAAGCTCTTTCAGTATTTGTAGGGCTAGGGCTTTGGGCACCCATTGTTTGCCCTCCTTTGTAAACCAGTCATATCCTTTTTCTTTTGCTCCAATATTTTTAATTATTTCTAATTCTTCTGGTGGAAAAGACATCTTTTCTGGTAATGGCTGGACTACCGGTAGGAGAGGGAGGATCTTAAGATACTTCTGGTAGGAGTGCTGCTTTTTGAGCTTCCTCATCAGCCAATTGATTGCCTACCTCCTGCTCTGAGTGTCCTGTCTGATGTCTCCTGATATGAATTATTGAGACCTTTTGGGGGAGGTTCACCATGTGCAGAAAATGTCGCTGTCAAGAACTGAATGTCCAAAAAGGAGACAGAGGAGTCCTAAAACTTTATTCGAATAAAGGGAGAGTCCACCGGGCATATCCCTGTGGGATCTCTCAAATTGCTGGGGGACGCAGCACCCCTTTTATCCTAATTTCCCAACCGAGGGACGCCCTCTCCTTTTCCCCATTGGCCAAGGTACTCAGAAGTTACAGCCTTCGCGGCCCGCCTACACCGAACGCCTGCCTCCTGCCATCTGTTCTCACCTGAGCTCACCTGACTCCTTTGTCCCCCTTGCTGAAGAATGTGGGGGAATTCCCCTATTTCCCTCCTTTGTAAAGGCCCCCACCTCCTTGCAGATGGCTCTTTTTGTCCCACTCCCTCATGGCTCCGCTCAGTCTCCCCCCTCCCTTTGTCCTGCTCTTCAGCCAGACTGTGGGGGAATCCCCTTATTGGTGAATACACAAACTTGAGCATTCCGCTCATGTGGGACTGGGCTACTCGAGGGGACTTCGCGGCATCTGTAGGACCCTGTGCAAAGAGGGGCCATATAAGAAGTTAATAAGGTTGAGGTGACTAGGGACCTAATTTCGCTATCTGCTTCTGTGAACATAGCTTGCTACTTATGCTGAGCCACCCTGCTCTTGCTGCAACCATGAGATAAGATATCAGCCGTGAAGGACTGGTAACTGCAAATAACGTATGAAGGAGTCGCAGCTGTCTATAAAAACACAAACTTTTCCCAAGACGGCGCGGATCTCAGGCAAACTATAAGAGGTCCGCCGCTGGCCGGCTACTAAAAGTTTGCTTTTCAACCCACCAGGTTGAGCGTGTGGGTGATTATTGAGATTACGGACTAACATTTTGGGGGCTCGTCCAGGATCTCAGTAATCGCCAGGCCCTCCCTGGTTGGGAAGGGCCGCTCGACTTCGCCGGGGGAACGCTTCCAGGGGGAGCGCTACCTGATGACGTTCCAGGTCCCCGGATCTCAAAAAACCTCGAGGTAAGGTATCGTACGATTCAGGAGGTTAAGGGGCGCCCCGATTTCTGGTGTGGTGGACTGTGGGAGGTCTGACGAGACAATAACTCCCTGCCACCGGCACGCGTGGGACGCCACTGCGTTGCCCTGGGTAAAAGGTTGGAATAGGTTGGAACGTTCTGCAGTAATATCATAGTCATTGTTATTTGTGTCGGTTGTCATGCTAATTGTGTCATTTGTGTTGTGCTCTAAATCGCTTTAATCCAGACGGAACGGGACAATCGAGTTCTGTTCCCAAAGGACCCCTTGATTGTTTTTTGTCAAATTTTCAAAATTTTAGGAGATGGACCCTCCTAAATTATGGGTTTAATATTAAGGCAGATAAATTGAAAATCTTTTGTAAAAGTGAATGGCCAACTTTTGGAGGGGGTTGGCCTCCCGAGGGGTCTTTCGACCCTGATGTAGTCCGAAGAGTACTTTTTATCGTTATGGGGGATCCCAGCCACCCTGATCAGATTCCTTATATCATTCCGTGGAATGATATCCTAAAAGAACCCCCCCATTTGGCTACAAATGTGTATGGTAAAATGTGCAAATGGGCACAAAGTACTAGCAATGAGAATGGGGGGAGAGAAGCCCCCCATTCCATCTGCGCCATCCGTGCCAAAATTCCCTGTCCTCCAGGAGCCACCCGAAGATCCGATTTTACCACCCTATAGCCCCCAAGAAGCACAAAGCCCCCCTGTGGTGCCGGATCAACACGGTGGTCCTGCCCAGGACGACCCTTTATCCCCACCCACACCAGAAGGGGTCAAACTTACTTATGGCCCAGTGGGAACTGGTGAAGCCATCTCTCCTGACTCCACCAGCTCCCTGGTATCAGTTTTACCGCTAAGGCAGGTCCCTGGAGGAAGTGGGAGCGCACCCTTCTTCACCACGGACCTGTATAACTGGAAGCAACAAAACCCTCCCTTCTCACAAGATTGTGGGAGCATGATATCCCTTCTTAAATTTGTAATGTATAGTTATCAACCCACATGGGATGATTGTCAACAGCTCCTCCATGCTCTATTTACATTGAAAGAGAGGGAGAGAATATTAAGAGGAGCTAGAGAATTGATACCAGGTATAGAAGACCTGACCGAACATGGTCGTAGAAACGTTCAAGATGAACGTGTGCCCCTCCAACGGCTGGAGTGGGATTACCATACAGTGGACGGGTGAAGGTCCACTGAGTTGTATCAGCAGTTTCTGATACAAGGGCTTCAAAAAAAAAAAAAAAAAAAAAAAAAAAAAACCTACCAGGCAGAAAACCTACGAATTTGTCAAAAGTAGCAGAAGTTAAACAGGGATCCTCTGAATCCCCAACTGCATTCTTGGAACGCCTGCTAGAGGCATATCCAATTTATACCCCTATTGATCCAGAGGACCCTGCAAACCAAAAAGCTATAAATCTGGCCTTTGTGTCTCAGTCAACCCCAGAAAAAAGAAACAAAAACAAGATGGGTTTGCAGGAAAAACTAGAACCAAGCTAGTAGAAATTGCTCAGAAAGTATTTGATAGGCGGGATACACCCGAGGATGCCTTGGCAAAAAAAAAAAAAAAAAAAAAAATCACCAAGGCAACAATAGCAACAGTGGCAGCTTTACAAGCCACTCCACCCCGTCATCCTAGATAGGAAGTTTCCCCAAGGAAGGGAAAGAGGGGATAATATGGGGAACCCTCCCCCAGATGATCCATTCTTGACCGAGATCAGTGCGCGATTTGTAAAAAGAAAGGACATTGGAAAAATGAGTGTCCTTACTAAAATGCGCCACTAAACTCGCAAGAAATTCTATTTATGAAAAAAAGAAAACAACTGACGGGGCCAGGGCTCTGACAGCCCCAAGAGCCCAGGATAACTTTGAAGGTTTGGGGGCAACCTGTGTCGTTCCTTATTGACACTGGAGCATCACACTCAGTACTTAAAGAACCATTAGGCCCCCTGTCCCAAGAAACAACTAGGGTACAGGGTGCCACCGGACGGATGGCAGCAGTTACGTAAAAGATGGAGTCCAGTATGCAGGGGCCGCAGTGGTAACACAAGAAGCCCGAGTAATATGGGCCCAATCGTTGCCACGTGGTAGTTCGGCACAGAGAGCTGAACTCATCGCTCCGACACGAGCGCTACGATGGGCAAGAGGAAAGGTGGTAAACATCTATACTGATAGCCAGTACCCCTTTGCCACTGCCCATGTGCATGGGCAGATATACAAAGAAAGGGGACTATTAACATCAGAAGGAAAAGGCATAAAAAAATAAAGAAGAGCTCTCAGCCCTACTGGAAGCTGTGTGGGCCCCTCGAGCAGTAGGCATTATCCATTGGCCAGCACACCAAAAGGGAAATAGTCCCCAGATACAGGGCAACGCTCTAGCCGATAGAGAAGCAAAACAGGTGGCTCAACAGCCAGTGGGGCCACTACAAATATTAACATTAATGCCTCAGACCCAGTGGCCTGAAACACCCCCTGAATATACTGAAGCTGAGAAAGATTTATCTAAAGGACCATCAAGGGGAAGAGGGAGATGCAGGATGGTGGTAGCTGCCAGGAGGAATACTGTGTTTATCCGAACAGATGACAGAAACCTGGCTATGAGACTTGCACTCCAGCATGCACCTCTCCCCTAAAAAGGGGCTTGAGTTGGTATGACCTCACCTCTGGACGCCAGGTCTACGTCACAAGTTGGAGAGGATCTCTGCCCGATGTGCTACACGTGCTCAAGTGAACCCAAAAATCTCCTCACCAAACCAGGGCACTAAAGAAGTGGGGGGACGCATCGGGGGTTTACTGGGAACTAGACTTTACCGAGATAAAAGCCGGAAAGTTAGGATATACGTATCTACTGGTATTCGTGGACACATACTCGGGATGGGTGAGGGCTTACCCAACAAAAGCAGAAACCGCCGCTATAACTGCGAAAAAGCTCATGCAAGATATAATTCCTCGGTTTGGTTTACTACACAGTTAGTAGCAAAAGCCTTGGAAATCACCTGGAAATTGAGGTGTATCTACCACCCCAAGAGCTCAGGAAAGGTATGTAGAGAAATGCTGTGCTGAGAATCTGCACTGTGCTGGGAATCTGCACTGTGCTGGGAATCTGCACCACCTGCGCCTTGCTGATAATGTACTGGGGAGTGTTAGTGAGTTGTCCTTGGCCGGCTGGGAATGGGGAGCTATGTGGGAAAGAGTAGTTAGCCGTTTCGGGTAAACAACTTTGCAGAGCTGGGAAAGAGCCTATGCGGCCGGGACATAGCAACCCCCCTTAGCAACCAATCGTAGCTAACCTGGATATCCCTCAGATGCTTGTAGGTATAAATATATGCGCACTTCCACTAATAAACGGAACAAGATCTAAACTCACATTGGGATCGTGTCTTGTAATCCGTCTCGGCTCCCGTAAAGGCCTGTGCAGTTGTCCTGCGCCTGGTCCCAACAAGGTAGAAAGAATGAACTGTACCTTAAAGGAAACACTTACTAAATGGAATATTGAAACAGGAGCTAACTGGGTCGATTTACTCCCAATGGCGCTTTTACGAGCACAGTGCACCCCATGTAAGATAGGACTATCCCCCTAGGAAATACTCTGTGGGAGACCCCTGCCTTTGTTCCCCAAAACCATGAGCATTACTAACAGCTCTCCAGTGTTCCTCCAGGCATTACAAAAGGTAGGAGAGCAGATACACCGAGGCTTGCGAGACCACTATGAGAGCTGGAAGCCTATACAAGAGCCAGCTCACCCATACCAACCAGAGGACTTGGTGTACATCAAAAGGATCTGAACAGCGTCATTGGAACAGGTGGACAGGGCCACACCAAGGCATACTTCACACTCCAACAGTGGTAAAGGTCGCCGGAAAACCTGCGTGGATTCATCACTCCCATGTGAAACCACCTCCTCCCCAACCGAATCCAGATTCAGATAAGTGGACTATTTCCAAGGACCCTAGTAACCCACTAAGGGTCACAATATGGAGAAAATGAGTAGACAGATATGGGGAGCCTGGTTAATTTTAACAGTGTGTATGCAAACTTTGGGATTAAGATATGAGCACAGTCCTTATCGCCCCATTATAGAATCATAGAATCATAGAATGCTTAGGGTTGGAAGGGACCTCTAGAGATCATCTAGTCCAACCCCCCTGCATACGCAGGGACACCTAGAGCACGTGGCACAGGACTGCGTCCAAGTGGGTTTTGAAGATCTCCAGAGAAGGAGACTCCACAACCTCTCTGGGCAGCCTGTTCCAGTGCTCTGTCACCCTCACTGTTAAGAAATTTTTCCTTAAGTTCCTATGGAATTTTTGATGTTTCAGTTTCCGGCCATTTCCTCTAGTCCTATCAGTGGCCACCACTGAAAAGAGACCATCCCCGTCCTCTGCACTCCCTCCCTTGAGGTATTTATATATACTGATTAGATCCCCTCTCAGCCTTCTCTTCTCCAGGCTGAACAGGCCCAGCTCCCTCAGCCTCTCCTCATAGGGCAGATGTTCCAGGCCCCTGATCATCCTTGTAGCCCTGCGCTGGACTCTCTCCAGCAGCTCCACATCCCTCTTGTACTGTGGAGCCCAGAACTGGACACAATACTCCAGATGCGGCCTCACCAGGGCTGAGTAGAGGGGCAGGATCACCTCCCTCGACCTGCTGGAGATGCTCTTCTTAATGCAGCCCAGGATTCCATTGGCCTTTTTGGCCACGAGGGCACACTGCTGCCTCATGGTCAACTTATCATCCACCATGACACCCAGGTCTTTCTCTGCAGAGCTGCTCTCCACAAGGTCGGTCCCCAGCCTGTACTGGTGTCTGGGGTTATTCCTCCCCAGGTGCAGGACCTTGCACTTGGCCTTGTTGAATTGCATGAGGTTTTTCACCGCCCAGTTGTCCAGTCTGTCCAGGTCCCTCTGGATGGCAGCACAGCCCTCTGGGGTATCGGCTACTCCTCCCAGTTTCGTGTCATCAGCAAACTTGCTGAGGGAGCACTCCATTAACGGGAAATGGGAAATTAGGGATACTGTAAACGGGAAGCACAATCCAGTCAATAAGCACTAGTGACGCCCCTGAAATAACAATTGATTTATGCAAAATAGGGATACACATACGACGAGCCTCGGCAACAGGAGGAACAGGGCACCAAACAGGGGGTCACGGGGCAGCAGCGGCTCAGGGATGTGGTCCCCATTGTGGGGGAGGAATTACTACAGGAGGTACAATACTACGTATGTCCTGCTATAGGAAATCCTGGGTGTCAAGGGGATGGCCAGTTTCACTGTGCCCAATGGGGTTGTGAAACAGAATCCTCCTGGGGGTATCACGACCCTTTCATAAGAATAGAGCGGGGTCCGAAGGGTAAATGCAGTATACCCGAAACCTGCAAACTGATCCTTTTTAAACCCCAGTATTGGGGCCGATATGGAACAACCTGGGATATGGGCAGGACGTGGGGACTACGGCTGTATGTCCACGGGCCTGACCCAGGGGTCTCCATAACAATACAGAGGCATTCCTCTACTTTTGAGAAAGATTGCTGGCTATGCCTAGATCCGAGATCCCCTTACTATATAGGCGTAGCTACTGAAGGAGCATCTACTCCCAGGAAGCACTCAGACAAGTGTACATGGGATCACCCCAGATTGACCCTTGGGGATGTGCAGGGAGCAGGACTATGCTTGATCGCTGCAGGGCGATACTCCCCTTGTACCAGAAAAATTGTAACCGAACATTAAGAGTTAATGTTACGAGAACCAGGAATTATGAGGCCCTGACAGGGGCGTGGTGGGCCTGTATGAGCGGCAGCAACTTGAATCCTCGGGTGCAGGGCCTGATTTCTGTGTATTAGCATATATTCTACCCCAAGTGTATTTGTATGGCGGGGATAACGGAAGAGCCCACCTGAGCTACATTGAACACCATCATGGGAGAGAGAAAAGAGCTGCCCCTATCTTAATTCCATTACTGGTTGGGGCAGGAATAGCTGGCTCCACCGCGGTCAGGCCTTCTGCGTTAATCACTCAAAAACAGGGATTGCAGGACTTAAGCTCACGTGTAGCCCAAGATATGGGATATATGGAAGAGACAGTGGGAAGATTGGAAAATCAAGTGGACTCTTTAGCTGAAGTAGTCCTCCAAAATAGAAGGGGACTAGACCTTCTCTTTATGAAGCGAGGAGGCCTATGTGTAGCTCTTGGAGAAGTGTGCTGCTTTTATGCAAACCAGTCAGGAGTCATTAGGGAAACATTAGCCATGGTGTGCAGAAATCTAAAAAAAAAAAAAAATATTACCACGGGACACAAGGACAGAATCTGTTCCAGTCGTGAAAGAACGGACTCAGTCTGGGATGCAGAGTGAGACAACTTTATTCTCAAACCAACTTCTTTTATACCCTTTTAACACAAGTGTTGCAAAGATTACAACCAATCAGCATCTTGCCAGGCATGCAGTTGTGGTTATCTTCTTCTCCTTGCTTTGTTCCTCATCTGCTGACAAGACATTCCACATGCGATTGTAGTCCTCCTCCTTTTCCTGCTTTGCTCCTTGCTGATAAGACATTAGTCCTTGTGGGTCAGCCCATCAACCGTGCACTACTAAGGCATTCTTGTGATTAACTATCTACTAACAAGGCATCTATTATCTACTGACAAGGTACTATGCCTCCACAAATCTGTTCCAGTCGTGGTATAACTGGTCCCCATGGCTCACCACCCTAATGTCCGCAATAGCTGGTTCCATAATATTAATTCTTATTTTTATGATCATTATCCCTTGCATCTTAAAATGCATCTGCACTCATATCGCTAGTACAATTTCAGAGGCAAAAATAATGGTCACGAGGACGTACTATAACCCACTCCCAGGAGAAGAGTATTACCTCAATGGTTTGAGGTAGGGGACAACAGCCAGTGGGGAAATGTAGCACCCTGTGCAAAGAGGGACCATATAAGAAGTTAATAAGGTTGAGGTGACTAGGTACCTAATTTCGCTATTTGCTTCTGTGAACATAGCTTGCTACTTATGCTGAGTCACCCTGCTCTTGCTGCAACCATGAGATAAGATATCAGCCGTGAAGGACTGGTAACTGCAAATAACGTATGAAGGAGTCGCAGCTGTCTATAAAAACGCAAACTTTTTCCCAAGACGGTGCGGATCTCAGGCAAACTATAAGAGGTCCGCCGCCGGCCGGCTACTAAAAGCTTGCTTTTCAACCCACCAGGTTGAGTGTGCGGGTGATTATTGAGATTACGGACTAACACATCATCACTGTTGCGCTCGTGGCGTGTTGTATGTGAGGCATTGCAAGAATATGTGGGTACATCCAGAAACAGGGATAGAAGCGAGCACGGCCCCCACCTCCCCCAGCCCCTCCAAGCAATTCAAAACCTCCACCTTTGCTATCTTTGCTATCTTTGCCACCTTTGCCTAGGACTGCTATCCACCAATGTATACTTATCCGCCCTGCCCAGGCTCGGGTCTCCACACACAGCCTCCCCTCCCCCCGGACGGGGGATTGAAGGAGGTTGTGGCGTCACTACCCATGGAGCCGGGCGGGGATAGTAAAAGGGAAAGAATCCATGGGTGACGGTTAGGCGTGAGGTGTTGCAGGACGGTGATTTTGATATAGGAAAGGCAACAGGGCAGGAAATGGAAGATAACTCAAACGATCCATTGCAGATGCTTGCCGGTGCTTATGTATCTCTTGCCACAACTCGGTCGGCAATGGGTTCCGGAGCTTGCTATGCGTGCGGACAGATGGGTCACTTTAAGCGAGACTGTCCGCGGCGCCGTAAACCGCCGGCGGCATCGGGACCCTGCCCCCCGCTGTGGAAAGGGAAGGCATTACGCACATCAATGCCGCTCTTTAACTCATCGAGATGGGCGATCTTTGCCTAAGGCGGGAAACGGGAAGCGCAGCACGGGGCGGGGGTGCTCACATGAGGACACAAATATTGCATGCCACGGAAGTGGATCCCAAGATAGCGGTTCCCATGAATTTCAACTGGGAACCGCCGCCGAGGCAGGGCGAACAGTAAAGTGGACCACCGCTGATCCCCAAAAGGTTCCTTTGCGGGTCATACAGCGAAAGGAGGGACCAGTTCTAGTATTGGGATCAGAAGGGTCGGGCGTTTGGGTAACACCTCTGTTAATCCCCTCACCCAAAAAGCACGAAATATATGCTCAAGTCTCGGCACCATGTCCACCACAAAAGGTGCGTGCCGGGGATCCGATAGCCCAGGTCTATTGGCTGACCCAAATACAAGCAGAACAGAGACCAATGTGGTCCACCCAGCTGACAGCTGGGGCGGCCAAGTGCACAATTGCGGGTTTAATGGACAGCGGGGCCGATGTAACAATTATTGCACAGAAAGATTGGCCGCCAACACGGCCGACCCAAGCCACGCCCCTGGAAGTCACAGGGGTGGCAGGCGTGGTAGGTCTGCGCGTCAGCATGTTCTGTGCTGTGGATCAGCCTGAGATCTGCACAGAATTGATGAAATACAATAGCCAAGGAAAATCTGCTTGTAGAAAGTGAGATGTATTATGCTTTGCATATTTATAAACATTGCTTACAATATGCATGTTTGCCATGTTTTTGTGAACCTGTCCTAGGAAACAGCCCAAATGTCATCTGGTGCTCCTTTGCCTGCTGTAAAGGTTAAGCCTTTACATACCCATCAAAACTCCTTCTTATGATAACATTTGTAAACCAGGAATAAAATTGAACAACAGATTTATCTAGGGATATCCCTTGGGTTGGCCCATGGGGACTCAGGGAGGTTCAGAATAGCTGACTGCTTCCCAGTACAACTGAGATCACCTCCACAACCCTTCTGATCCTAACTCACTCCTACTGCAAGTCCTCAACGTCCCCTATCACCATTCACCTTCTGCCATGGACAGATTCAGGCTATGAAGAGGGAGACATAGGAGAAAGGACCCATGAGGATCACTGAAGATCAACCCATGCCTCCCTTATTTCACCATTATCAAAAAAAAAAAAATGGCACACTATCCAACAGCAAAGAACTGGGGCTTCTTACTGTTGGACTGAAGTCTAAAAGCTCAAGTCAGAACCACTCAGTGCAATTAACTGGTGCCTTAAGGACTGCAGTTCTCAACATCCTGGCCCAAACGTGAATTCTTGCTGGGGATCCCACAGGACAAGATGGATGAGAACCTAGAAGACAACTGGTGGCTTTGTGAGCTGAGATAGGCATTTGCTGCCAAGGCAAATGCTGGAAGGGAACCCAAAGGCCAACAGCGAATCAGCTCTGAAATTCTAATCCCCAAGCAGGTGAAATATCCCAATCTGTCAGAAGAGCTACCACTAAAACGTGTCATATCTGCTAAAGCAATGTGTCCCCTCTGGCCCCTACCTGCTGGGTGGTGAGCAAGGTACACAAGGAGCAGATGGCCTCGGCGTCCTCCGAGCTCTTCTTCTTCAGCTGCAGGAGCTGTGCTGCCTGAATCAGGGGCTCCAACGTCTGTGCCGCTCTGCTCTGCTGCAAGTTCTTCCCATGCAGCCACTCCTCCAGCTGGCTTATGTTAAACCTGGATAAATAGCTTGGGTCAGACTTGTACTGAGAGCTGAGAGGGAACTTGTAGCCTCGAGCCCCTGACCCACCTTAGCTGCATGCCAGTGTTCCACGAGCAGATGTCCTTCCGCAGCAGCAGGTTGTTGAGGGTGACTGCATTGACCACGTAGAAGAGCTGCTTGAAGACCTGCTGGATGATCTCTGAGTTCAGGCCCTGATCACACGTGATGCTGTAGAAGCTGTTCATCTGGTAGATGACTGTGTCTAAGCTGTACGAGCTGTTGCTGTCCTCCATGCTGGAGGAGCGATTCCTGTAGCCCATTGGTTTCACGCTGGAAAGCCCCTGGATGTTCTCATTTTCCAGCATTGCAGAGACTGGGACAGGAAGGGGAAGAAGGAGAGGAGAGAGAAAAAAAAAAAAAAAGAGAGAGAGAGAGAGAGAAAACCCACTCATCACAAGAGGCAAGAAACTGCTCCTTCTGCAGTGAATTTTATGGGCTGTCATAAACACAGAGCAGTCTCAAAGTGGAACAACACGGTGGGTGCTGGACAGTCTCATAAGGGAATGGATCCACAAATTGGTTTCTTTCTGCAACACACCTTTCTTGGCTTTCCTTTGGGGAGAATCATTGCTAGCACTGCAGGAAGGTCTGAGAAAGACGCAGAGCATCCAGTTAAAGCTTAAAACCCTCCTAAAGGCTAATGCACAGTCCACTGACCTATCATGGGCTGCAATATGCCCTCGGCTATCTTGATGAGCTGCTGATAGATCTGGATGGAGAGATCGCTCAGGACCTGGCGGTACTCGGTCAGGTCAAAGTTCTTGAGACAGTGCTCATTCTGCTTAGCAGTGTTTTGTGTCATAAATCCCTAAACAGAAGAAGATTAAAACAGTTTTTTCATCAGCTGGTAAAATCACTGTATTAAAAAGATAAGTTCAGAATATAATGCATCCAGATACGTTAACAATGTACATTTTTAGACTCTATTATAGATGTGATTTTTTTGATAATTATTGTGAGAGGACTGCTTTTTGAAGCAGTAAGCAGTCATGAAGTAGCAAGCTTGTTATCTGAATTTTAGCAAGGAGAAATATACCTGTATTAATTGCAATACATATCCGAAAGAGCAACCGACTTGTTAGAGCTCTGAGAAACTCTTGGTTATCCATTTGTTTATCTCTGAGCTTCAGAATGTTTTGACAGAAACCCTAAATATTTCAGTTAGAGATTAAGCTCCAGAAAAGGAAAGCTATATATCCTCCCATAAAAAAGAGGAAACAATTTGGTCTAACCATGTGCTTTTTGTCAGCTTTTTAAACTGATTGAATTAAAGTCCATAAATCTCCTCTAGCAGCTGATTTTTTTTCCCCCAGTCTTTAGCTGAAAAAGCAGCAGATCCCCTAGTGTTGCAAACAGCTCCTACATTAAGGACTAGAACCAATTTTGCTCACAAAGGCACAAGTGACCTCACTTAAATCTGTAATTAGCACAGGTGCTTTAATCACCCATTCACATAGTAGTCTTGCCAATTTAGTGTCAAAATGAGCGCTGTGCTACTATTTATTTATTTTGCTGACTAGCAAAATGCAAAAATATGACATTTTGAGCTGCCCTCCAAATTTCACACTTTTCCACAGAAATAAAAAAAGAAAAAATTGTTATGCTCTTGGAGCTTCAAAAAGTCAAAATCGCTTGGAGTTTCCTTTTAAATTTACTTTCTTAAAAATCAGCTGGGTTTCCAACTAAAGCAAACTTTATTCTGGGAAACCACTCAGATGGGAATGATTCTCTCCCCCTCTGTTTTTGTACACAATCATCAACCCAACTTGAAAATAGCTGACTCAGCTGACACTGCACAACCAGAACAAGCAACGTGAAATTTAAGCTTTCATTTTTTTCCCCCCAACCGGTATTCTGGGAATAATTCTCTTTAAATTATTTAAATTCTCTTCTTGCTATCCAGGCAGAAGAGGGCGAATAGCAGCCTAACTATTACTAAGTCTTACCTAAATTGTTACTTTTTAAAATTTAGAACTTCTACATACAGTTTTATAAACCAAACAGTGTCTTTATCTGAGCAGTTAATTTGATTCCAAGACAACTTTGCTTTGTATTCTCAATTCTTCTTTATTCTTGAAGCTTGTTAGCTCAATATATCTAACACAAATTAAGAGTAAATAAAAAATGGCATAATTTGGCTTTATTATAAGTTTTAATACCAATGCCAATGTTTATTCAGAAATAAAATTGCAAGAAATAAAAAGAAATAAAACTGCAACACTTTTCCTCTGAGTAATGAAAGGACTGAAATCAAGAGAACAGTCTTCAAAAGCAGTCTACCAGGAGGGATTGCCCTGCTCAGATGAATCACATTGTAAGATTGGCTATAAAATTCAAAACACTGCTAGTACTGGTCAGAAAAAAATGTGGGTTAGGCTATAAGGGTCCTGGTTTGTGCTCTTAAATATCTTGCCACTGTGCTATGTCTCATGAGGCTCTGTTGGAGCTGCCTCCTGCTATATCCAAATAAAAGAAGGAATCAGCAGGCAGCCAGAGATGAGCCCTGGGAGAATGATGCTAGCCCAGAGCAAAATTCCTCAAAAAATGCAAATATCCTGAAGTTTCTCACTGCATCCCCGCTGTATTGCTTTAAGCAGTGCAGGAGGCGACACGTGTTAGCCAGCCAAAACGATGTCATCTGAAAGTTCTTGTTGTGCTTCTGCAGGAGCAAAGAGAACTGCGTGAGACCCCTCCTCAGTGGCACATGAAGGTGACAGTTTCCAGCGTTACTGAAGACATTCCCTTTTTGTTCTCTGTAAACAGCTTTTTAATCTAACTGCTTGTAAGTGCAATTAGCGTTGCCTTCCTTGCTAAGATAACCTGCATTTTTGCCTTTGGAAAGAAGTGCAGCAGCAAAAGCGGTGTGAGGGATACTTCTTGATCGGGCAATAGCGCTTTTCTCAAGGTTCAAGTTTGTCATACATTTGCCCCATCTATACCTGAACACAAAGATGAGATACCTTCATCTCCTGCATCAAATCTGGCAAATAAACTGGCATTAACAAAGTCTAGGGTTTATTTCCAGTTCTGCACTGTCCTGGTAGGCAAATCATCCCCTTGCTCTTCTTAAAAAGCAATCAAGGCCAGGGAGTGGGTTTGGAAATCACCTCGAGAGCTGCGTGGTCATGTCCATCTCACCGCAAGTCAGAGCCAACCTGAACCCACCTTCAGTACTTTCTTAATGCCGTTGATGGTGGAGGTGAGCAAGGAGTGTACCTTCTGGTCATCATTGATGTAGTCCGCGTGCCTGATGCACATGTAGAGGATGCAGGCGGGGAGGCAAGGGACGGTGGCAGACACCGTCTGGGGCTTCAGATCTAGAACTTCAGCAAAACACAAGCCAATTTTGCCAGCTGTCTGCTGGAGAAGTCCTTGGGCAAGACCCCAGGGAAGCTGAGGTTTCAGCTTCGTGGTGCAGATGCAGACCCAGAGGTGCAACAGCAGCTGGACAACCCGCTGGAGCCAGCTAAGGCAGGAGGATGGAGCACTGGGGTCCAGGAGGGCAGCACCTTTTGGTGGCACTCGTGGTACTCAGCAGAATCTTATTTACCTTATGAATGGCTATCCGAGCCAATACACCAATCTTGGAAAAACTCCCTGAAACTCTCAGGAATGCTTCATGCAGGTTAAAGAAAAAAAATAAGTTTAACTTTGCCATTCATTTTTTTCCTCAAGATACTGAATCTAGACAGTTCCTGCAGAAACTTGCAGCCTCTAAGGCTAAAGGAAGAGCTCATCTAAAGGAAGAGCAGAAAAAAAAAACCTATCTCCAGAGTAAGAGCAGCAGTAGAATGGAGGTCTGTCTACGCAAACCACCGCAGAGTAAGGAATTAAGGAATTATACTACCCCATTCTCCCAAACGTGGGGAGACCAAAGCATTTGGGTTAGGGTGGGGGAAGGAGGCTGCAGCCACATGCAGCTGTCTGCTCTTCATGGTCACAGTTCTCCCCAAAGAGCATAAGCGTTTTGCCAGTTCAGGGCATTAGCTAATTTCTGATCTGGCTTCAAATCAGCACAATCACAGTTTGCCTATTTTGAAGTCTAAAACCTTGGAAAACCTCTCTCAGCTGAGTTTCCAGTTTATAACCTCCCTCAGCATGAGACACGGCCGCTAGGCTGCTCACCTGTGATGAGGTTTCGCACGAGAAGAGGCTCGTCTTCTTTGTAATATTCTAGCATTCCCTGGAAATCTTTCTCCTTCCTCTGGACTGCAACCTGCCGGTTGAGCTGGTGCTGCCTCCTCTCCATCTGTACCATTGCTTGGGATGCTGCGAGGAGAAGAGACAAAATGTTAGAGCTGATCCGTTGGCCTTAGACCAAGCACCAGGCAGATTTGTTATATATAAGTCCAAAAATGTCCTCAGCTTTGGATAGACCTTTCAAAAAAATAGATCTTGAATTCCATGCCAACTGTCTCAGAACAAAATAACGAATGCAAAAGTCAGATCTAGGAACAAAAGATGGAGCAATTTTCTACTTTTCTAAGGAAACCCAGACTCCAGCTGGAGGGTCATAACCCTGGGGGAATCTTCTTAGTGCACCACTTTCACAGAGGAAAAAATATGTCTGAAAAAAATATCTGTGCAACACAGATAACGTTATGGCACACTACTGAGCGTCGTGCTTGCATACAATTTTAATAAATTGGAAGATTATGAGACTCAAATGCAAGTACTGCAGGAAACATCAGCTTGATGCATACAAATTACAGTGACAAAGACCAGTTATGCTAGCTGTGGAACTCCTCCATTTATCCAACTTAATTTCACTTAATGTCTGTTTTTCAGAAATTAGCTCATGAGAAAGTTCTCTGGTTAATCACCATTTCAACAGAGAAAGAAAAGCTGTTTTTACATAGCACAGATGTCTTGTTTGAGATGTTGAGCATGAGCTTTTTTTTTATCTAAAGACAAAACAAAGCAAAAAACCACTATGTATCTTTAATCCCCCCAAATTCCAAGAACAGAGGTTTCTAGTAGCCACTGAGCTCTTCTCTCAATCTCTGCTGGGGTCACAGCACTGACTGTAATAAAGTGCCAAGATCTGAAATACCACCTGAAGCCCAGCACAGGGCAAGCGTCTCCACCACCCTCACTTCCCCACATCCTTCTGTAAGCTTCAAAGGAAGCATGTTGGAAAGATAAAGGAGGCTCCAGGCTTCTGGACTGGGTTGTTAAATTGTCCCTATCTGATCAAAGACTCCAGCAGAGCTAGGGACATTACTCCCCTATTAGCCCACTTTTGGATTCATGTCCAAGGTGAAGGTGGCAGCAGCAGTTACAAGGAGGAGGTTGCACCACTTGTGGGCTTCAGCTGGACTTCCAGGTCTCCTCTCATTTAAACTAGTATTTCTTACTGCAAGTTTCCATTTCCACCAGCAGCTACTCAATTTGCTTGTCTCTGTTTTACAAATAGAGTCCAAACTGTACAATCCGACAGTATGACCCTAGATGGCTAAAATAAATGTTAACACACCGAAAAAGAGGATGTGAATAGATGAGTTACATAAAATTTGAAGCCCAGGTAGAGTCAAGAAAATAACACATAATTAGACTGAAAAATCACAAGCACAGCAACTCTAGAGCCATGACCAGCAATTGCTAGGAGAGGGAGCAAAAACTCTGAGTGGAAATCTGCAGTTCTCTGAGGCTGGCCAAAGCAGCAAAAGCAGAATGCTGCTCCTCCACCCACAACCTCCAACAAAAGCAAAGTCACCTTCAAAATCTTGGACCCTCTTCATGTAAATCTTTAGCTGTTTCTTCAGCTTCTTTTCATTCTTTTCCAATTTTTCTAGTAACTCTTTGGGATCCTAAAAAGCAGAAGATATGATAGGTTTAAAAAACAAACCCAAGCAAACAAACCAAAACAATACTAACTTCTACAGGGTTATGTAGGAGCCACCTTGTTCTGCATTGGTTCTAGAGAGTTTCTTGGTGCTATAAATCAAATCCCATTGCTGGGTTGGATAATTAACCATACAGAAGAACAATAAAGCGAAGACTATTTAGTTCTGCTAAAGGATACACTTCTGGCAAGGCAGGAATGGAGACAAATTGGCCTCTTTGGGTTTTCCTCCCTCAATGGTTTGAAGTTTGCTCCAAGTGCCCACTTATCACGAGGACCCTAGCTGCTCTACATTTACTTCCTATTGGCACAGCCTGTAGTAGGTAATTACTCACAACATACCTCCCAGGGAACTTTATTCCTGCCTGTTATTTGTATTTAAACAATTCCAACCCTACTTAGAATCAACAGGGTTATTGAGCAGCCCTCAGCCCAACTCAGGAGAGATCAACGTTCACTCTGGACACAAACACGGATACGGGAGGTGTGAAGGGGTAAAAAAAAAAAAAAAAAAAACCCACGATCACGTGGCACTTTCCAGAGGGACACAGGGCCTCAACCCTGCCAATTAAAGCAAGTAAATGCATGCAAAGCCCCCAGGGCCTTATCCTCCCCTCTGTTTCCTATCTCATCTCTGCCAACCCATTTTCGGTTCCTTGGGCTGCAAAAGACAGCGGGTTTTTTTTGCTTACTAGATTCTCGTTGGTGAGGCGCGTGATTTCCTGCTGAAGCCCAAATTCCACCTGGACCTCTGGAGAGAGCTGCAGGGTCTGCAGGAAGGCCTGCTGCTGTCTCTCCATCTCTTCCTTCATTGCCTCAACTTGGCTCTTCAGAGTCTCGATCTCCTCCTCGTGCTCGCTTCGCTGGTGGAAGCTGTGCTTCCAACAACCTGAGGAAAAGCCCATTCCAAACATCAGTAACTACCGCTTTGAGTCCAGATCCTTCAAAGTCAGCCAACCTTGGCTATGTCCCTATGGGAGCAAAGGGACCTCCCAGTGACTGACACATACACACGAAGGGGGTGCCACGGCTGTTATTGCAATGCTGCCTTATTATTTGCAGTGCTGGAGATTAAACCATGCATGGGACACAAACATGCTCCAGGCAGGCCCCTAAAGGCAAGAGCTTTGGAGCGGCAGCAGGACAGCCTGGACCCCAACTTGGCTCAACATGCCCAACGCAGAGCACAGCAACATGAGTTCAGAAGGGAGCTGTGACCACGAGCATGCACGAATGTCTTTCCAGTTGGAAAAATCAAGGCAACTGGTTAATCAGTAAGAACAGTCACTAATCATGTACTTGAACCATCGTTCCTGGGCTCTGACCCCTTTCAAGCATCAGGTTTTGCTCTTGCAAACTGAACGATGTGTAACGCAAGGTACTTCTTTGGGTTAGACTGCCCGAAGTTAGACTAGGCTTCGTTGGCTGGTGCTGAGGGTCTTTAAAAAGGCAGAAGCCAAACCCTTTTATTTCTTCCAGTTGTTTGTATGACTGTTATTTCCTTATCTTTGTTTATACCTACATATCTTTATATTTCAGGTATGCCTCCACACTGTCTTTCATCACCTACCTGATGGGCAATGTGCAAGAGGGAATTTCCTGCTCAGTTCCAGGTTGCCAGCTCCACAGTCACTGCTGATTTCACCAGGTGTTTTCAGCAGTATAAAAAAATACTAATTTCCTCACACTTTGCCATGTGCATGTACTAACAGCATGACATACTGTGGACAGAACTCACCAAATCCAGCCATTCTCCCACTCCATGGTTATTCCATCTTTTCAGGACCTCCGTGGGGTCGATGTATGGACCACATGAGATCCCTTCTCTTCCTGGGAGCTGCCAGCAAGGCATTTAGTTACTGTTTTGTACTAAATTAAATCAGTTGCTCAGAAATCAGGTGATTTACCTAGCTGTTTTAAATTTAGAAATGAGAACAGGGAAGAAATGCCAATGAGAGCCTGCCCCATCTCTGCATTAACCCTGGCCAATTCCTTGAAGGATGCAATGCCCAGTGGGAAGAAAACTCCGACGTTGATACCTTGCCCAGGACATGCCTTGACTGCTGAGCAGTGCCAGTGGGGAAAAAAGCTACAACTCTTCAAGTCCTGCTGGTAAATTTAAGCCTGTGAACTAGTTTTCTGCCAGCAACAATTCATTTTTTTTTCTTGTTTGATAGAGTGCATCAAAAAATACTTGCTTTCTGCAGAAGTTCTAAAGATGAAAAGTTTTAATAATTTTCTAGTTTGGGCTTTTTAGTTTTGTTTTTTTTTTGTTTTGTTTTTTTTTTGTTGTTTTTAGAAGATACAAATAACCCAACCTCTCCTCCAGCAAAAGATACGAACATGCATTTCTTAACTATAAAAACACGGACTATAATGCATTCAGCCTCATGATCACATTGTCAGGAATTGTATTCTTAACAGGGCTGGAAAATACAGGATGTTGTTTCAGGTGGACCTAAGCATTTACTTATTGTTTCAGCTCTTCACATGGGTTTCAATTAACTATATGTGGCCCTCAGCAACATACGTTTCTTCTACGAACTTGAGTTCCTACCTTCCTTTGAAGAATAAATGAATCACACGTTATTTTGCCTGCCACTTTCTGGATGTAGCCTGATCCTTCCAGAGGTGATGGCTTTGGACTACCCTATGCAGGAGACCTCACACCTTGCTCTGATCCCCATGGCCGGATCCAGACCCGTTGGCATGGAAATGTGAGACCCTCCCAGAAGCAGAGCTCCTGGCACGTTCACCACCAGGAGAAAACACTTTAGGGAGAGCTCTCCCGTGGATGACAGCAGCTCACGAGCGAAGGAAGAGGAATACACAATACACAAAAGGGCAGGCAAAAAGGGGATGGAGAGAGGAAGAAGTGGGAGGAAAAAAAAAAAAAAAAAAGCATTTGACCTGGCAACTTGCTTTAAGCCTTGATAAGCCAATCTGAGCTCTCCATCTTCATTGAGATAACCTCAGTCCTCAGTCTTGGTATAAGTAAAGAACAGAGAAAAAAAAAAAAAAAAAAAAAAAAAAAAACGAGAGGATAGAGAAAGACAAAAGGTCAATTGCAACCAAAGAGGGAGAAATCCAGAACCCTTATTACATTCAAGTTTTTTTTTCCAAGCACACTTTCATTTTGTTGCATTTTCTTTTCCAGCATGATAAATGAGATGAGAAGAGCCCTGTCCGGCTCACGAGGCCCCAGTTGTGCCCCGGGGGAACCCTCTGACTCATGCGGGTTTCTTCTTCCACATCAAGGACACCATTGCCCCCGGTGCTTCTGCAGCCCTTTCCTCCCTGCTCCTGACAATGGCACCAGCTTGGGAGGGATCTCTGGAGATCACCTGGTCCAACCTCCTGCTCAGAGCAGATCTGGAAGAGATGCTGTGTAACCATGATTCTTGAGTCCTTCCTGTTTTTACTGAAAAGCCCAACTCTTGGGGAGCGGAACCTGAGTTTTCATTTCTATATGGCCAAATGGTTTCCTGCAGAAATGCAAGGAAACACTTAGAGGACATACTGTCTAAGTCAAAAATATGTTAAAGTCATACTTAAAATTCAGCACAGAGAAACAAGAAGCAAGAGTAATAAGTGAGAGAGCAAAAGTTGGAAGAAGGGGTAGGGAAGGGGTGAAATGAGAAGTGCAGAGAGCGTGAGCCTGAGCCACGGTATCGTGACTAAGGAATAACACCAATGTCCTATGGAAATGCCTGGACAACAGGGTGAACCCTCCTTGAGGAGAAGCACCTCACACAGCACAAGGAGGCTACAAAACCCTTCAGAGGAATGAGGTATATTGGTAAAGGAAACACATTTGCGGACAACTGGGTCTGCATTAAGACTCTGGCTGTCATCATTATATCAGAGAAATCTATTTTTTCACAGGTTCCTCCCAGTACCTTTCTTGTGGTTTCCCCTGGTCCTGCTTTAAACAACCCTCTGCAAGTGGGTACTTTACCCCCTTCTCTCCCACACCTCCTTCAGTCAGGCAGGTCTCACCAACAGGACATTTTTCTGATCACGTGAAGGACAAATTTAGTTATTTCCTTCCTTCTGCACCAACTTCTACTACTCTAAAATAATTCTCTGTCTTCTGCATCAATCACAGGGTTTCTCAATCATAAAGTCAAACACGAGAGCCTTTCCTCCAAACAACCTTCAAACTGAACCACCCTTAGATGCTTTTCTCCTCAATTTCCTTCAGAACCATTTAAGATTCAATCTCTTTCACATCCCCCTAGGCAGAAAAATGCCCAGAAAATCCTCTTCTCACTTCATCAGTAGACATTTTCCTTTTAACACTCTTTTTTAAATTATGAGAAGCAGTGAACTCATTTATCTTCTTTAATGAGCTATTGAACACATTATAAGTGAATGAAGTGAGCTGGTGAACCTGACCAGGAACACTCACTACTGAAAGATTTTTGGCTTCCATTTGCATTTGAAAGTCTTTTTCCTTTTCCCTTTTTTTTTCTTTAGAAATAAGGAAAAAAAAAAGTACCATTAAATCAGAGAGAAAAGAGTCAAACCAAGATGCATCACCTGTTTCAAAAGGAGATGCAGTTTAGTCTATATTTCTCAAGATGGAATTCCCTTCTCCTGGAAGCCAATAGTGGCTTATTTTTTTCTCCTTTTTTTAATTCTTCTCCCAAATAAGCCTGCATGAGTACCCGATTCTCAAAGTCTTCCTGGTGACCTGCACTCTGCAAAACAAAAAATGGAAAGAAATTCTGTCGCAGTCGTGGCGGCCAAAAACACAAACAACTGGGGTAGATGCAACGCAAAACTACGCTTTATTATTTTTTAGGTACACTATTTATACCCCGCTCTCCTCGTCGTGGCTGCTGCTTATTGGTGAGGGCTACAAAGGACAGTAGCTAGTAACAGATTTATGATTGGGTGGCCAAACCTCCTTAAACTTGCTAACAACTGTCTGCTGTCTTGGTGTGAACTCCGTATCTCACAGATACATTCTAATCTTCTCAAGGTTAACAGTCTCTGCCAAGGGAGTCAGGGATCTCACTGACCAGCTGCAATCCCTGACAATTCCCCCTTTTTGTATTTGTGTTACAAAAATGGCACTAACGGTTTGCTGCAGGGCCCTTTGCAGCAAACCGATCAAACAAGGTACCATTAATAACACAACCACAATAATTACTTCTTTCTTCACTTCTTTACTTTCTTTACTGTCTTTACGTCTTTACGTCTTTACGTCTTTACGTCTTTACGTCTTTACGTCTTTACGTCTTTACGTCTTTACGTCTTTACGTCTTTACGTCTTTACTTTCTTTACGTCTTCACTTCTTCAAACCACCCAGACAAACCCCAGTTGCCAAACAACTTATTTAACTACTTCCATCCATCATCCATTTGCAACTTGCATACTCTGTCAGTTGGAGCAATTGTAGTCTTTACCCTCACCCCGAGTCTGGATCTCTGATCTCATTGATCCATTGTCAGTATATTAGGCAGCAGTTGAAGCCCTGAAAGAGGATTTCGAGGATCGCTGGTAGCCAGGCATACGGTGCTTTGATTGATTGATGGTGTTGGCTAAGGTTACCCAGATGTTGTTGCCAATTCTTCAGGGAGGGGCTGGACACCAATCTCCTCCTCCATAACCTCCGAGGATGAGGAGGGCAGCGACTGCAACACAGGTCGCACACACCGTGCTGGAACCCATCGCGGCCCACTTTCTGTGGAGACACAAGCATATCCCCTTCCCCAAGTTATGAGCTCATGTGGCCCAGACCATTGGCCAGTAACCAAATCACGAACTTGCACCGGTACCCGCTGTGGTACCTTTTCTGTTGTAGTCAAAGAGGAAAAATGTGAAGAAATGGGTGACAGAGTAGAGTTGTTAGGGAAGGAAAGAAAGTTAAGCACATAGACAGCTTTATCTAGTCTTGCCTGTGGGGACTCCCCCTGCATTCCCCCTTTTTGTTTTTGCACGAGGCGCTTCAGAGTGCCATGTAAACGTTCAACAATGGCTTGGCCTGTAGGGGAATGGGGAATCCCAGTCATGTGCTGAACACCCATGTAGTGGTAACAATAACAGTCTGGAAATTGCTGCCGAACAGGAGATAAAGCTTGAGCAACAAACCATTGGCAAATTGTTGGCGAATTTTTCATACCTTGAGGTAACACCTTCCATTGATATCTTTTGGCTGGCTCAGAATGGTTTATAGGTAATACAGTAAAGGCAAATTTTTCCCTATCCTCGGGTGCTAATGGAATGGTAAAGAAACAGTCCTTCAGGTCTATTACCACAATATCCCAGTCCATAGGGATCATTGAGGGTGCAGGAAGGCCGGGCTGTAAAGCTCCCATGGTGGCCATGGCAGCATTTACCTGTCGTAGGTCATGTAAAAGTCGCCATTTGCCAGATTTCTTCTTAATTACAAATACAGGGGTATTCCAAGGACTGTGAGAGGGTTCAATGTGCCCAGTCACAAACTGTTCTGACACCAATTCTTGCAGGGCTTGCAACTTTTCCTCTGCTAGGGGCCACTGATCCACCCACACAGGCCTGTCAGTTAACCAGGTTAAAGCAAGTGTGGGTCGTTGAACACCCTGCAGCACAGTGGCCCCCGTCAAAAAATCCGTCGTAATCCTAACGCCCCATTGTCCTAAACAATCTCTTCCCCACAAGTTCAGGGGTGCAGAGGTTATGTATGGTTTGATCGTTGCTATTTGCCCTTCAGGATTGGTGATCAGCACAGGTACAAGAGACATGCCCCCTTGAGTGGATCCCCCCAGCCCTACTACACCCATCCCAGTGTTCACAATGGGCCAAGATGACGGCCAGGAATGTTGAGAGATAATAGTTACATCAGCCCCAGTGTCCAACAAACCCGTAATCTTCAACGCTGATGGTGAATAGCCTTTGTTGGAGATGGTACACGTCATTTGTGGCCTCTGCGCTGATACAATTTGCGACCAGAAAACTTGAGGTGGACCTGTAGAACCGAAGCCTCCTTCTCGTCGTTCCTTAAGTTCTGTGTGAGGAACACAACTCAAAAAAGGCACAAGTTGAGCAACACGGGTACCTTTAGGAATGGTTACTGGGGGATAGGGAGTAGACATCATAGCACAAATTTGCCCAGTATAATCCGAATCAATAACACCTACATGAACAATTAATCCACTTAAAATACTGCTAGACCGTCCAATTAATAATGCACTGAGTCCTTGGCCTATAGGCCCCTTTGCATCCAGAGGCACTTTAACAATATCCGTAGTTGACAGAGTTACTGTGTCGGCGGTGGATACATCCATGCCTGCTGATCCACGGGTTTTCCCTGTGAGATGGTCGCAGAGGGATAAGCCGTCGGAGGTGTTCTCATGCATGGAATCGCTGTGTGAGGTACTTGTGTCCTCGCGCGCCTCCTCGCGCTCGCTTCCTCGTTTCCCGTCAAAATATAGCCATTAATATGGAATTTAGATCGACATTGTTTGGCAAAATGCCCTACCCTGCCACATCGATTACAAGTATTGTCCACAGGCTTAGCAAAATGCCTTGCCGCTTTGCCTTTTTGCTTAGCAGCTGCACTCTGAAACGGGCAAGCAGACTTGATATGCCCCTCCTGACCGCATCCAAAGCACCTGGGATTGGGACGAAGAGCTGCAGCTAGAACAGTCATTTTATGTGTTATTGTTCCCACTCTTGAGCAAGCTGTTACCATATCAGGAATAGTTGGATTCCCTGGCATTGCTTCAATTATTTTCTGACAATCTTCATTAGCATTATCTTTAGCTAGCTGAGTGCACAGTCTCTGTCTCAAATCATCGTCCTCTACTTGTTTTTCTAATGATGTAGCAATCCGTTCAACAAATTGTAAGAATGGCTCTTTAACCCCTTGCTTGATTGTTGTATATCTAGGACGGGGCGAGGCCAGCTCCATAGTTCGTGTCAGAGCTGACATACCTAAACGTTGTGCCTGTTCAAGAATACTAGGGTCCCATTGAGCCTGAAGATCAGGGTTAGCAAAAAGGCCCGTTCCCATCAAAGCGTCAAGGCCAACTCCCTGCCGCGGATCTCCTTGCGGCAATCGCATGTTGTCTAGTGCAGCCCGCTCAGCTAATCTCCTCCAGTGTTCCATAAACACTTGATACTCTACAGGCTGGAACAGAATCTGAGCAAGATGGCTTATATCATACGGGGCTAAAAGATCTGTATTAATAATTCGGATCAGCCGCATTACCTCTGAAGAGTTAATACCATATTTTGATGTACATGTCTGCAGGTCTTGCACTACTTTCCAGGCAATCGTGCTATGTTCATCCCTTCTTCCCGAGTTGGGGGCCGCCTTAAACACAGGAAAAGCTTCCAAACCACAGCCGACAACTTGAGTGGAGGCCTCTGAGGGGTAACCGATCTTATCTAACAAATCCCATTGCCCCATTTCGGCTGCCTTTTTTCTAACCTGATCCCAGAATTTGCCAGGCTGCCGCGGCAACACAGTCACCGTGACGGGGGGGAGAGTCCAGGGTTCAGCTGCTAATCTCAAGGTCCGACATTGAGAACTCCCTATAGTCTCTTTCACAGAAGGACGAACAGCAGAAACCGCCTCCTCCTCCTCCTCATCCGAGGAGTCATGGGGGAGGGGGGGTGGGAAACGTTTTTTACTGCGGATTTCTTCATTATTTTCTTTCTCCCCCTCTTCAGGAGGAGCAGAGGGAAGCACAGGTTTATTTAAAGCATTCCACTCGGCCAACTGTTGCGCAGGTGTCTTATAGAGGGGGGGCAAAAACTCACTGGGAGACTTCCCCCGTCGCCGCATCTTAACCAGCTCATCAGGCGAGGGGTACTTACGACTCAAGTTGGTTTCATGTTTCAATGACCCAGAGGTGCCCGTGGAGCACTGCAAAGCGTCCATTTGCTCCGTAACAGACTCTATAGGAGAAGGATGCTTCTCCTGGTCCTCTCTGTCTTCCCCCAATAGGGGGGTACTTTCCAGCATCACAGGAATGCTCTCCTGGTTGTGCCCCGCTGCCCAATCCTCCAAGGTGTCCTGCAGCAGTCGCCAAGTAGTAGGCAAACCCTCTACCTCTTTAGAGCCTCTAGAAAGCGCATCCCACAGCTTATCACCGACCTTCTGCCAAGCGCTCACACTAAATGCAACAGCTGAAGTGGCCTCAAACCCCTGTCCTCGGCACCAGAGCAACAGGCGGCGTAACTCATAGTCAGTAACTTTAATACCTCTCTGAGCAAGTAAGGTCTTCCATGTAGATAAAACTAGGGCTTCCTGCTTTGTCAGGTTTTGCCCCATGTCTGTGTATTTCCGTTCTCTGCAGCGCACCTTCAAGAGGTGTCAGTCCCGTTCGCACCTTCAAGAGGTGACAGTCCCGTTCGCACCTTCAAGAGGTGTCAGTCCCACTCGCACCTTCAAGAGGTGTCAGTCCCACTCGCACCTTCAAGAGGTGTCAATCCCGTTCCCGGCGGCTCACCTTCACAAGGAGTCAAATCACAGGTCCGGACCACGCAGCTTCCCCGCTGCTCTCAAGTTCCGCCGGGCTCCGCCACCACCGCCAGTCGCCAGGCGGTCCACTTCTTATTATCACGTCGGGGTCACCAGTTGTCGCAGTCGTGGCGGCCAAAAACACAAACAACTGGGGTAGATGCAACGCAAAACTACGCTTTATTATTTTTTAGGTACACTATTTATACCCCGCTCTCCTCGTCGTGGCTGCTGCTTATTGGTGAGGGCTACAAAGGACAGTAGCTAGTAACAGATTTATGATTGGGTGGCCAAACCTCCTTAAACTTGCTAACAACTGTCTGCTGTCTTGGTGTGAACTCCGTATCTCACAGATACATTCTAATCTTCTCAAGGTTAACAGTCTCTGCCAAGGGAGTCAGGGATCTCACTGACCAGCTGCAATCCCTGACAAAATTCCTGTCCCAAATGTCTCTCCACTCTTCCATGCATCTATATGATAGTAGCTTAAAGGAGAGGCATGTATATTAAATCCCAGAGATGATAATTTTAGCATCGTAGGATAATTAATGTCTCTTATCAAAATAAGAAAGGACATTTCATCTGAAAATGCAGATATGCTTTTTTTTTTTCCCCTTTAAAAAGCCACCAGGTCTCCAGAAGTCCCTTCAGAGTCATGGTTGGAGTTAACTTTGGACATGAAGTCTGGAGTGCTTTGAGCTATTAGGTTGCTTCCTCTGATGTCACCCGCTGTTATTTTTGAGGCTCTACCTTTCAGAAAGAAAATCCCCACAATCACAACAAGAAAGATCCCAAGAACTAGAATGGAGAACAAAGCGTGCTTGGTTTTACATCCAGTTACTGAAGCATACTGAAGCATTAGCTGGAAATTAAACTTGAAGTTCTGCCCCTCCATCTTCTTGCAGTCAAAAGTCACCAGAAAAACAAAGGAGGGGGGGAGGGAAAAAAAAAAGAAAATCTGAGCTCACTGCATTTATATGGGGCTGTTTTTAATTCCAGCTCCCCCTTGACCTGGCACCAGGCTCCATCCCCAGCCCAAGCAGCTGAGACAACCTAGGAGCAACCTAGGAGAAACAGGAGAGGGGTTGGCTCTTGCTCATGAATCCCACTTCAGAATTTGCATTCCCACTAGGCAGGCTTTCTCTTGCAATATTTATTGATTAAAAGAAGATTGAAAATAGGATAGCAGTTTTATTTCTCACACCGCAACTTTCAGGTACAGAAGCTTCCTATGTGCATACTGCAAATTTGTGCTAGAGTGGGGAGGGAACGTTAATTTATACCCACAAATATAATAATCCACCTTCCAGTTTTGTTCATGGTAGTGTTGGTGTTTCAGCCTGTCCAGGACCTCGCCTGCCTTGGTGAAACAGGCCCAAGGACAAGGGCATCGCAACTCATGATGAGATGTGGACCTTGGCCTCAGCTTCACTGCCCATCCTCAAGACAAGGTCCTGAACAGACTCCAGAAGCTAGTAATGGTCCTCAATATCTATTTTAATTTTGGATGACATCCCATCTATCATGATTTGGTCAGCCCCATCCCCTGCTCTGGGTCACACTTACCGGTTCATCTCGCATATCCCTTGGTAAGCCTCGATTGCATCCTCTTGAGCCACGTGCTTGTCACTGTTGGGCCAGCTGGCATGGGTGTTGATGCTTGTTTCCTAAATACAACATGCAAAAACAGCAGTGTAAACTCCAGCACATTTCTCCATGTCTTTCCAAGCTCTGGACATTAAACACCTCCCAGCCAGACTCAACAGAGCCTCCTCGGGGCACCAACCAGGCTGCCAAGTTTTTAGGGGTTCATACACTTGTGGAAAGACAGGGCAGAGGTGGGCAGCTGGAGGATGGGTGCAGTGAGCCTAGGACAGAGATAAGGGTGGTTTGTGGTCCAAAATATTAAACACACTAAAACCTTGAAGAAAGGTAGTGCTGATAATTAAGAAACCCAAGTGGGAATTTTGGAAAATACATCTTTTGGTAAGAATAGCCTCTCTAAGCAAAAAAAAAAAAAAAAAAAAAAAAGCCCTCAAGCAAATGAAATGGGTGAAGCTCTCTTGTTGTCTCCATCCCAGCAGAGACATTTCACCTGATTTGATCACCACACTTTCTTGCAGAATAAGGCAGTTACCACAAAACAACACCTGGACCATCTTAGACAACCCTACCTTGATGGGGACAACCATACATGGGATCTACCTCAGACAGCTACACCTGAGATATTTTTTTTCTTTGGGCTTACTATGCTTTGTCAGTGGTGTCAAACACCTTCTAGCACTACAGACACCAAGGGACACGTGGTCCTGGGCTGTCTGAGATGAAGTCATGGACCATAGCTTATCCAGAGGATGGTCCTCCTACATCCCCAATCTATTTTGATGCCCAGGCCCTCCCAAAGCAGAAACATTATTTATCACTCAGGCAGATAGTGACTGTCTAGCAAAGGAGGAGAAAAGAAGAGATACTCTCAATTACCATATTTTTGCCTGTCTCTTTTTGCTGGGCCGCCTTCAAAATCTGTGTCCTCAGGATAAGGACCTCTTCTTTCCACACTTCCAGCTCTTCGTTGGCCGACTTCAGCTGGTTCAGCAAGAGCCTGTAGCTGTCCTGGATATCGTTGGAGTAGTTGTTCTGGGTCACCCACTCTGCAATAGCTTTCCTCAGCTCGTTCAGCTCATTTTTCAGCTTCTTGTTCTCAGACTTCAGTTCTTGCCTCTGTAAAACACCAAGCCGTGACCTCACTTAGATAAACTGGCCTGTTCCTATTACATCCCCAACATAACTCCATGAACACAGGTGACCACGCAGTTCATGCCAACACAGGGATTTTGCTATCGATCCAGGCCAGAAACGATTTCTGCATCTTCCTGCACCTCAGTTCCTATCCAGCTGCAATCGGGAGCCTGTTACCATTTAATAATAATGCCACAGAAGTGTCACATGGGAGAATTCTTACTTGCTGCTGCTATTTTTAAGCGCAAAGCAATTAGAGAGCCTGAACACATCTGTTTCTTCTCCATCCTAGTTCCTTCCCAATCAAGGGATTGCCGCAAAAATCCCAGGACATTTAACCCCTTCATGCTCTTCATCAGAGAAGCCACGAGAACTGATTTTATGCATCGCTTTCTCCTGGCTCACTTCCAGTTAGGTGAGTTACAGCTCTCTGAATCCCCGCTTCGGCTTTTCGACAACCTCCTTTTCTGGGATAGCGATGCATGAGTGTGGCCATTTTTGTCCAGCTGGCCAAATCTCTGGTTTTCTTTAGCACAGTGGTAGAAGACAGGCTGGATGAAGTTTGACAGCTAAAACAGCCCAGGCAGAACCTGGACCAAGGCTGGCAATGCCAAAATTGGGATGGAGCAACAACTCACAGGTCCCACTATTAAAACACCAAAACCTGAGACACAAGCGAGGTAAACTAACTGGCAACTGATTTGAGGTTGGGTCTTCCCAGTGTCTGCAACAGCACAAGCTTTTCCCCCCAAATCTGGGTGCTTCTCCCCCGCCTTGTCTTTTGACTCTTTCCGCATTTTTCTCCTCTGATCCCACTCATTCAGGATATCTGCCTTCACATGGGCTTTGGCTGAAGCAAATCACCATTTCTGAAACAAATGTGCAATTTAAGTAGGGTGCGGATGGCACAGCTGCATAAGCCTCATTTCCATAGACAAACAGTGGTATAATTACCAACACTTACAAATTATAAATAGCATGCTATATTGCAGCAGAGGTGTGAAGGGAATAGCTGATCTGGCATCTGGACAGATGGTGTGCTCCAAGCTGAACAAACACCATCACTGCCAGAGCATCTTCAGGCACTTTATATCATCTGTCATTAAAAAAAGGAGGGGGGTGGATAAAAAATGAATTTGATCCTGTAATTCCTCTATATCCAGTGATGCTGTAGCAAGATCACCACTTCACCCCACTGCACTCCCTGATGGACATGGAACGATCTTCAGACAGACATTAACGTCTCTCTAGGAAAAGGCAAGATTTTACTCTATAATATTAATGAACCCACCCATGGCATAAGGAGGAATGAGCACAAGAGGTGAGATTTGACCATCAGAGGGACCTAACCCCTAGCTCATGCGAGCTCTATCTCCAAATATATGGATGCCAAAATAAAAAGTTTTGAACTCGGAAGGGGAGATTCCTGCTTGGGCTGTGATAAACCACCCTGTTCATGCAGGGCACTCTGATCCCACAGGTCTACTCGGGAAGTTACACAGAGCAAATATCACAAACTTGTGCTCACACTTGTCCCAGTGTCAAAGTCACTGCAAAGACTCCTTGGGGCTTTCTTGCCCGCTCCCACTTTCCCAGCCAGGAAAAAAAAAAAAAAAAAAAAGAGCCAGAAAATACATCTTTCACAGATGAATCTTTTGCTGCACAGGCATAAAGGAGGGACACATCTCCCAGCTGAATCTCCCCAAGAGAACAAATAACCTGCCTCACATGTCCTGCTTCATGGCTAACTCAACACCTGGCTGGGCACATTTTGGGACAGCATCTACTGAAAAGCCTACTTCAAAAGGGCCCATAACTTGCACCTGTTCTAAGTACATTCCTAATTAGTCCAACAAGTTTATCAAATTCCCTAGCAGCACTACAAGAAGCCCAAAATTCAGATTTACCTCTTGAAACATCTGAGGACTCTGGCACACACACACACACACACTTCCCTAGTGCAACATCTGCACAGAGGTCTATGCATGTCACAAAACAGCATCTCAGCCTGGTTTGCAGGATAGACGCACAAGGAACCGATGCCAAACCTGTGCTAAGAGAGCACAAATATCCCTGCCAGCACTCATCTGGCAGCTACTAGTGCATTGGCATCCAGAAATGCTTCTACACCCAACAAAACTGTGAACCTATTCAACCAAAGCAGAAAAATGGGTAGATACCACTTGATGAAACATGATTTCCACCAGTTACCAGCACTATTGATTCTATTTACCCAAACTGAATTCTATACTTTATGCATATTTTAGAATGTATATATTTATAAATATATTTACATTCACATGGTTTATTGTATTTATACATATTTATATGAATATTTCTCCAATATGAACCCTGGGCAGACTGTGTGGACACCAGAGATCATCTGTCTGACCGCAGAGCCGATTTTCCCCAGCACATTTCTCCGTCTGCTTCCCAGTCATCTCACACTCTTGCTCTGCTGCTTCATATGCGCTAAATGGAGAGAATGGAGAAACCCTATGATGGAAAAACACTGTTCCCTACTCCCTGTCTCTTGAGCTGCCCACCCTTTGTTATCTGCACACTCCAGACACCTGAGCCTCATCCCACAAGATAACGACTTTTTAAATGTCTTAACCTGACCAAAAAAAAAAAAAAAAAAAAGAATTTAATTACACAATTCTCTTGAAGGAACCAAAGGCAGTATAAATATTTGAGATATAAATGAGCAGGAGAAAGACACTATAGAGAAGAGAGGCAGAGCTCTGCTATATTCCCATAAGCAGCTGTCTTGGGGAAAGGAGGGAGAAATGGCACTCAAAGTTAGCTAGAAGTCACTCTTTCATTGCAGATTGCGACTTTAGGTGATGTTCTACATGCAAATGTGGAAAAATGCCACAGCTGGCTGCTCATAGGGAATACCTGGTGCTTTGCTGCAGGATTAGGTGCTTCCTTTCACTGCGTCATTCCAAGCAATTGCTCCTCTCTTTTCCCAGGGAGATCAACTTTCTTACTGAGCATGGTATTGAGTTAAATCAGTCTCTTAGCTCCTTGCTGCAACCTTCAGCTCAGGTTCATGCAACTCCAAAGGGAAACAGAACAGAGAAGCTGCTGCCTTGCAGCAAATTCTGAGAAGCTCTATTTCTTTGCAAGTGCATTTCCCACCTGTTTCAGGATAAACATTAAAGAACCCTGCAGTTTGCAATGCATCCCCTCTCCCTCTTCTTTTGAAACTGCATTGAGAGATAGTTATGGAGGTTTGCTAAATAGGAATGTAGAAGGTGGGAAAAGCCAAAATGAACGTTTTCATCTGAATGTGCACCAGGGTTAAAACACAAAGAAAACATTTCTTTATTCACACAAGCGTCAGAACTCCAGAAGCCATCTGAGAAGCTGGCACTTGCAACCTGCGAGGTATCCCATGCCAAAACACTGCTCTGCTACACTTTACATTTTCAAGAGCCTTTAAACTTTCGTAGCTGTGTTTAACCAGTGACACTTGAGCAAATCCTGGACATTCTGCTCTTCCAGCAGCTGTGCAGGGATACTGAGGAAACTCAGCAGGGATCAACTAGAAACAGGATGTCTAACACATGCAACACAAATACCATGTCCAGAGACTAAAAATTAAATGGATTAAGTGCCCAAAAAGCTACTTCTAGACATCTGCTGTTAGTGTTAGTATTAGTGTAGAGGACTGAACATAAATCCTTGCCATCTCTAATTTCTGCTTTGTTGCATCCTTAGGAGGAAATAATGCAGATGGTAAAAATGGGTGCTATTACTGTCAGGTGGTTTAGTATGAAATTATTTTGGGTAGCATATTTCCATCCTGGATTTGTCAGCTGTATTTCAATATCTGTTAGAGGGTCAGGGATTGGACATTTAGGTCTGCACTAATAAAAATAAATAAATAAAAATAAACCCTTGCAATGATAGAATCATAGAATGCTTAAGGTTGGAAGGGACCTCTAGAGGTCATCTAGTCCAACCCCCCTGCACACACAGGGTCACCTAGAGCACGTGGCACAGGACTGCGTCCAAGTGGGTTTTGAAGATCTCCAGAGAAGGAGACTCCACAACCTCTCTGGGCAGCCTGTTCCAGGGCTCTGTCACCCTCACTGTTAAAAAAATTTTCCTTAAGTTCCTGTGGAACTTTTAGTGCTTCAGTTTGTGGCCATTACCTCTAGTTCTGTTGGTGGCCACCACTGAAAAGAGGCCAGCACCATCCTCTTCACTCCCTCCCTTGAGGTACTTACTTATAGACACTGATTAGATCCCCTCTCAGCCTTCTCTTCTCCAGGCTGAACAGGTCCAGCTCCCTCAGCCTCTCCTCATAGGGCAGATGTTCCAGGCCCCTGATCATCCTTGTGGCCCTGCGCTGGACTCTCTCCAGCAGCTCCACATCCCTCTTGTACTGTGGAGCCCAGAACTGGACACAATACTCCAGATGTGGCCTCACCAGGGCTGAATAGAGGGGCAGGATCACCTCCCTCGACCTGCTGGAGACGCTCTTCTTAATGCACCCCAGGATCCCATTGGCCTTCTTGGTCACGAGGGCACACTGCTGCCTCATGGTCAACTTGTCGTCTACCATGATGCCCAGGTCTCTCTCTGCAGAGCTGCTCTCCACAAGGTCAGTCCCCAGCCTGTACTGGTGTCTGGGGTTATTCCTCCCCAGGTGCAGAACCTTGCACTTGGCCTTGCTGAATTTCATGAGGTTTTTCACTGCCCAGTCGTCCAGTCTGTCCAGGTCCCTCTGGATGGCAGCGCAGCCCTCTGGGGTATCAGCTACTCCTCCCGGTTTGGTATCATCAGCAAACTTGCTGAGGGAGCACTCTGTGCCTTCATCCAGGTCATTGATGAATAAATTGAACAGGACTGGACCGAGGACTGATCCCTGGGGGACACCGCTAGCTACAGGCCTCCAAATAGACTCAGCACCACTGAAACCAGTGAAACCAGTAGAAACCAGTTCTCCAAGGAGGAGCAGGGTGTAAGAGTGAAGACCCAAAGCATTTGAGTGCAGAGTGGAAGGACCACCTGTCTCCTCCAGAGGAGGAGGATCCAGATGGCAGAGCCGGCAAAGAGGTGGATCAAGTTTTCTTCCCAAGAAGTGAGCCCGTGTTGGACAATGTTGTACAACACTGTCCTGGCATGCTGGAGGCCCAAGGCCAGGTTGCTGCAGAAGTACTATGGGTGCTTTCATGGTGCCGCATGGTTGAGATCCCTCATCAACAGACCCAGGCACAGGAGAGCTCGATTCATTACCATTCTCAGGTAATTCGGTTGGTAGAGGCAGGTGAAAGGGGACAGTGCTACGTACGTGTTCCTCACCTTCAGGCTGTTGTATGCAAAATCTTAATGGTCTGAAGCCAATTCAGTCTTCGTCTTGATTACCTGTGAGGATTAAAAGGACAAATCTGTGTCTGAGAGAGGCTAGGAAACTGGCATGGTAGCTGAAAAAGCCCACCATGGGCCAAGCAAATAACCTATTACAAGTAGAAGCTCCCTCCCAAATAGTATCCTTCTCCTAAATCATGTCCCTTATCACTAAAGTAATAAACCCAATCCCAACCCAGCTTTTGCCAGGACAGTTCAACTCAAACTACAGGTAATTCAGTGCAACATCACTTCTCATGCCCTAAAGTAGGGTCATAGAAATGCAGAAAGGACAAAGAGCCCATGCAGCTCCTCAGGGACTGGAGGACTGGAAGAAAGCCAATGTCACTCCAGTCTTCAAAAAAGGCAAGAGGGAGGATCCGGGAAACTGCAGGCCAGTCAGCCTCACCTCCATCCCTGGAAAGGTGATGGAGCAGCTCATCCTAGAGACCATCTCTAGGTATGTCAAGGAAAAGAAGGTGATCAGGAGTAGTCAACATGGATTCACCAAGGGAAAGTCGTGTCTGATGACCGTGATAGCCTTCTACGATGAGGTGACCGGCTGGATGGACGATGGGAGAGCCGTGGATGTTGCCTACCTCAACTTCAGCAAGGCTTTCGACACAGTCTCCCATAACATCCTCATAGAGAAGCTCAGGAAGTGTGGACTGTGAAGTGGATTGAGGACTGGCTGGATGGCAGAGCCCAGAGGGTGGTGATAAATGGGGCCGAGTCTGGCTGGAGGCCTGTGGCCAGTGGTGTCCCCCAGGAGTCAGTACTGGGCCCGGTGCTCTTCAACTTGTTCATCAATGACTTGGACGAGGGCACAGAGCGCACCCTCAGCAAGTCTGCAGATGACACCAAACCAGGAGGAGTGGCCAACACTCCCGAGGGCTGTGCTGCCATTCAGAGGGACCTGGACAGGTTGGAGAGTTGGGCAGAGAGGAAGCTCATGAGGTTCAACAAGGACAAGTGCAGGGTCCTGCACCTGGGGAGGAATAATCCCAGGCACCAGGACAGACTAGGGGTTGGCCTGCTGGAAAGCAGCTCCGCAGAGAGGGATTTGGGAGTCCTGGTTGACAACAAGTTAACCATGAGGCAGCAATGATGTGCCCTCGTGGCCAAGAAGGCCAATGGGATCCTGGCCTGCATCAGGAGGAGCGTTGCCAGCAGGTCGAGGGAGGGGATCCTGCCCCTCTGCTCAGCTCTGGTGAGGCCGCACCTGGAGTATTGGGAGCAGTTCTGGGCTCCCCAGGACAAGAAGGACATTGAGCTTCTAGAGAAGGTCCAGCATAGGGCCATGAAGGTGATTAAGGGACTGGCGCATCTATCATATGAGGAAAGACTCAGCAAGCTGGGCCTGTTTAGTCTGGAGAAGGCTGAGAGGAGATTTGATCAACATATTCAAGTACCTGAGGGGTGACTGTAGGGAGGATGGGGCCAAGCTCTTCTCCGTGGTGGCCAGTGACGAAGGGTAACCGGTTTAAGTTGAAATACTGGAAGTTCCACCTCCATGTGAGGAAGAACTTTCCTGTGAGGGTGACATAGCCCTGGAACAGGCTGCCCAGAGAGGCTGTGGAGTCTCCTTCTCTGGAGATCTTCCAAACCCGCCTGGATGCCACCCTGTGCCACATGCTCTAGGTGTCCCTGCGTGTGCAGGGGGGTTGGACTAGATGATCTCTAGAGGTCCCTTCCAATCTTAAGCAGTCTGTGATTCTGTGAAAATCAACGACAAGCATGAAACACCAGCATCAGCACAAAGACACCTCTTACCTGGGCTTTCTTGCCTTCCTGCTCCTTTTTTTCCAATTGGGTTTGCAGTTTCTTCCTCTCCTGCTCGCGTTCTCTTACTCGCTTCTGCAGCTTGAGGAAGAGCATTGTGTCCATGGCTGCTTTCTCCATCCCAGCCTCCTGGAGCAGGGGAAAAAAAAAAGAGGGAAGACCTCAGTGGAGTTTCACAACCACATGCAAAACCCAGTAGACACTTCTCTACCACCCATATCCAAAACATTTTTGCAACCCCCAGCTCCAGGAGGAGCTTGTGCTGCAGGCACTGAAGCACTTTCATTGGGCCACTTTACACTGATCTGCTGCAAGTGACTTTTCATTGTAACATCACCAAACCAAACAGCAGATGACGGTTCGGATCCCACCTCTGCAAGCTACATAAATTTGTTAGAGGCTCCAAATCTCGACCAGGCATTTATTTATTTTTTAATTGGCACTTTTAATATCTAAAGCAAAGTATAGTCCTGCCAGGGGGAGGGCAGACCCAAGGAACACTCATCCTCCATCCATACGATGCATGAGCTCAAATTCATGAAAACAGAGTCCAAAAAGGAGCCTATCCACATGTAAGCATCATCACTCTCCTTTTGCCCAGGGTTTCTCGATTAATTATTCTTGACAGGATGTCCTTCACCAGCATTGAGGGACTGTTGATTATAGTGACTGCACTGGCCAGCAAAGTATTCGTAAAAATGGACTGGAATGAAAACGCTCGGGGCAAGAAGCAACGGACTCTATAACCCTGCTGGAGGACACTCACTATATAGATATTGTCATCAGTGCTACTAATAACTGCAACAACACTTGCAGCTTGGGCACATCTTCATAATCCTTTAAGCTGGCCCAGGCACAACGCAGCACTTTTTATTATTTTTTGAGCCCTATTTAAACCTGGCCCAACAAGTAAGTAAGCGCTACAACACCACCGCCTTGCAATTGCTTGCAAGCAATTAGCAGGATATTTCTGCAGCACAAAAGCCAATTTTCCCCAGGGAAATGCCAGGCTCCATCCCACGTGGACTCCCTGCAGAGCAAGACCTGAGGTGCTCAGTCCCCAAAATGGGGAGTGAGCTGTCCAAGTCACCCTACCTCCACTTGCTGGATCACATCCTCGGTGTCCCCGAGCTCAGAGGTCAATGTCGACGGGTAATTGGAGTCAGACTCCAAGCTGCTTTGGTTGGACGGCTTTCTCCTGTGGCCTGGAGATTGCTGTCAAAGGGATGCAGACACATCAGTGCTTTAAGGAAGGGAATACCTTAAACCAAAATCCTTCAAAATGAAATGTAAAACAATGCAGAAGCTTTGTTTAAATATTACTCCACATGAATTAAAGATTGCTCGGGACACCAGATGCCGGTGCAGTGTAAAGGTGCAAACCTATGCTCATGATTTCTGCTCCCTACAGTGCCCTAAGGGACTTCCTCCAAACAGCCTTCCAGCTAATCAGCGACCTTCTCTAATTATCCCATTGCTTCCAACACTTCAAAACTAAAATTTTAGCAAAGCTGAAAGGAAAAACTTAGGCTTCTGAAATCTGGAAGATTTTCTTTTAATTCAATATCTACTTGACATGTCAGCATCACTGACACCAACAAATTAAAAAACAAACAAACAAAAAAACCCAAAAAACTACAAGCCAGATTTTACCAAGATGAATGGAAACCTCTATGTTGCAAGCAATGAGGAGGCTGGGAATATCAGCATCCTTCTTCCAGAAATGCACGTGCTCTGCCTTCAACCTAGACCTTCAGTCTACAGTGCCAAATAATGTCAGTTCGGCCAAGTGTTTAGGGAGTTATCCCATGTTATGACCACGTTATCCCATGGTCAACATTGTGACCCGGACAAAATAAAACAAGGCTAATTTCAGGATTTCTGTTATCTTTATAATAGTAATCTCATCCCTCAGGTTGTCATATCTGTGCTCCAGCCTCGAATACTCTTTCAGGATTCAACGAGGAGGAGGCAGGGCTGTAAGTAGCCTTGCAACCATGGACTTCAGGAGGGCCAACTTTAGCCTCTTCAGAGACCTCCTCGGAAGAATCCCATGGGATAGAGCTCTAGAAGGAAGGGGGGCCCAAGAGAGCTGGTTAGTTTTCAAGCAGCACTTCCTCCACGCCCAGCAACAGTGCATCCCTGTGTGTAAGAAGTCAGGCAGAGGGGGCAGGAGACCTGTGTGGATGAGCAAGGAGCTTGTGGCAATGCTCAAGCAGAAGGCGATGGTATACAGAATGTGGAAAAAAGGGCAGGCCCCCTGGGAGAAATACAGGAACGTAGTCAGGGAATGCAGAGATGCGACAAGGAAAGCTAAGCCGCGGTTGGAACACAATCTGGCAAGGGACGTTAAAAATGACAAGAAAAATTTCTTCAAATACATTAACAGCAAAAGGAAAATCAGGGAAAACGTGGGTCCGCTGGCGGACGGGATGGGCACCCTGGTTACAAATAACACAGAAAAAGCAGAGTTGCTGAATGCCTTCTTTGCTTCGGTGTTTACCAAGGGCAGCCCCTTAGAGCCCCAGGCCCTAGGGACAAGAGAAGAAGCTGGTGGAGAGCAAAACCTGCCCTGGGTAGAGGAAGATTGGGTCAGAGAGCACCTAAGGAAACTCAATACCCACAAATCCATGGGCCCTGATGGGATGCACCCCAGAGTGCTGCGGGAGCTGGCAGAGGTCATAGCTAAGCTGCTCTCCATCATCTTTGAAAGATCCTGGAGAATGGGGGAGGTGCCAGAAGACTGGAAGAAGGCCAATGTCACGCCAGTCTTCAAAAAAGGCAAGAAGGAGGACCCAGGCAACTACAGGCCAGTCAGCCTCACCTCCGTCCCCAGAAAAGTGATGGAACGGCTCATACTGGCCATTGTCTCCAGGCACGTGGAGGACAAGAAGGTGCTCAAGAGTAGTCAGCATGGATTCACCAAGGGGAAATCTTGCTTGATTAACCTGATAGCCTTCTATGATGAAATGACCGGCTGGATAGATGAGGGGAGAGCGGTGGATGTCGTCTATCTCGACTTCACCAAGGCTTTTGACACCGTCCCTCACAACATCCTCCTGGGCAAGCTCGGGAAGTATGGGATAGATGAGTGCACAGTGAGGTGGATTAGGAACTGGCTGGATGGCAGAGCTCAGAGGGTGGTGATCAGCGGTGCAGAGTCTAGTTGGAGGCCTGTAGCTAGCGGGGTCCCCCAGGGGTCAGTCCTTGGCCCAGTCCTGTTCAATTTATTCATCAATGACCTGGATGAAGGCACAGAGTGCTCCCTCAGCAAGTTTGCTGATGATACCAAACTGGGAGGAGTAGCCGATACCCCAGAGGGCTGCGCTGCCATCCAGAGGGACCTGGACAGACTGGACAACTGGGCGGTGAAAAATCTCATTCAATTCAACAAGGCCAAGTGCAAGGTTCTGCACCTGGGGAGGAATAACCCCAGACACCAGTACAGGCTGGGGACTGACCTTGTGGAGAGCAGCTCTGCGGAGACAGACCTGGGTGTCATGGTGGATGACAAGTTGACCATGAGGCAGCAGTGTGCCCTCGTGGCCAAGAAGGCCAATGGGATCCTGGGGTGCATTAAGAAGAGCATCTCCAGCAGGTCGAGGGAGGTGATCCTGCCCCTCTACTCAGCCCTGGTGAGGCCACATCTGGAGTATTGTGTCCAGTTCTGGGCTCCACAGTACAAGAGGGATGTGGAGCTGCTGGAGAGAGTCCAGCGCAGGGCCACAAGGATGATCAGGGGCCTGGAACATCTGCCCTATGAGGAGAGGCTGAGGGAGCTGGGCCTGTTCAGCCTGGAGAAGAGAAGGCTGAGAGGGGATCTAATCAGTGTATATAAATACCTCAAGGGAGGGAGTGCAGAGGACGGTGATGGTCTCTTTTCAGTGGTGGCCACTGATAGGACTAGAGGAAATGGCCGGAAACTGAAACACCAAAAATTCCATAGGAACTTAAGGAAAAATTTCTTAACAGTGAGGGTGACAGAGCACTGGAACAGGCTGCCCAGAGAGGTTGTGGAGTCTCCTTCTCTGGAGATCTTCAAAACTCGTTTGGATGCAGTCCTGTGCCATGTGCTCTAGGTGTCCCTGCGTATGCAGGGGGGTTGGACTAGATGATCTCTAGAGGTCCCTTCCAACCCTAAGCATTCTATGATTCTATGATTCACCAGGTTCTGGTACCGAAATCTCTCTTCTTTCAGCTCTTTCTTCATCTGCAGATTTTCCTCCACCGTTTTTTGAGCAAATTCATCTTTAAAATAAGAAATGACAGCAGTGAAATATAATCTTCATCCCTAAATTTCCAGCACAAGCAAAGCAGCTCTGTGATCACAAACCCACTCGTGAGAGAGAGCAGTGGAGGTTGGAAATACACTCGGATTTAAGAAGTGCCATGGGTATTCATCCCATTTCAAGACATTTTTATTATTTATTTTATTCCCTTACATGCACAAGAGCTTCCTTGGCAGTCGAGGCTTTGCCCAGACTGTTTTCCCTGCAGGTTTCTTTTTCCTACTTTGGGCCTGACCCAGGGTCCTGTGGTTTAGCTCCTCTTTCTCCCGCTTCAGGAGCGCATTCTCCTCCTCCAGATCTGATATGCGCTGCGAAACAAGGCAGAGTGTTAGCATGCAGGGCAGAGACTCTTCTCCACGATTAAATTTCACCTGGCCAAAGACAGGAAGCATTTTTTCCCCTCAGCTTTTCTTTGCCATTCAGGTATTCTTTGCATATCGGACTGAAGCGTGCAGCAACTCCGACAAGTTTTTTTGCCCCATATTCCTCGTGTGGATCTGGTGACTCAAATAGTTCCTGGCCAAGCACCTGCAGGTCCTGCCGCTGCCGAACTTGCAAAATCCAAGAAGGGAATGGCAAGGGGCTGAGATAGCAAAGGTACAAAGGACAAGGACAAGGAAAAGGACAAATGCAGCTTTCTGCCCAGAAAAACAAAACCTGCAGGATTTAAGCCAGGATTTCAGCTAAAGGAAATTAAGAGGAACAGAGATGTCAGGGATAAACGGAAAATCTGTTGGTTGTTGCAAGCAACATATCACTTAAGAAGGAACATGGTGCACGGGAGCAGCTTGGAAGCCTACTGGTAAATATTTCAAGCTTTTTGTCACTTTTGAGGTTTTGTACCCACTTCATGCAATGGGGATTCATTGCAATAGTCATTTTAACAAAACTCTCCTTCGTGCTGCTTCAAAAACCCACAGCAGAGTAAAGCACAGGGCTACAAGAGACACGCATGCATCAATTATTAACACCTTGCAAAAATTAGCAACAGCAAGAAATGAGTTCTACTAAATACTATTTTTCTTTTTTCCTGACTTTTCATTTGAAATGAAGGAAAGCAAGGCTACTTGCCACAGCACACAGAGACTGAACCTGGCAGCAGCCTATCCTGTAATTGTCTGTACTCGAAAATTTCAATGCCTTCTGTGGTACTATTTAACCAAGACACACACATTATTAAACAGTGACCTGCAATGCAAGGAGGCAGCACAGAGCCTGCCTTGCTTATCCCATCAGAGCAAAGACTAGGTGCAATGGGACTGTGCTATAACAACTCCTTAATGGAAAAAGCACCAATAATGAACTCTTCTGTGCAGGCAGGGGGCAAGGAGTCTCCTCCCAGGTGTGGAAAAGAATTCTCTCCCCAGACTCTTCCAGCAGCAGGAGATTGGCTAAAGCCATGGTCTCCACTCAGCAGAGAGCTTCCACCAGGAAGACTGTGGCGACACAGACTGAACCGCCACAGAAACATGCAGCGGTCCAGGTTTCTGGCTGTGGGGAATGCCTGAGCCTCTCCATGTTACCGGGGAGTAGTGAAAACACAGCCTGCCTTAGGTGTGAGCAGATGGACGACCTGCTCAGCCTGGTGGCGGAGCTGAAGGAGGAGGTAGAAAGGCTGAGGGCCATCAGGGAATGTGAAAGAGAAATAGACTGGGGGAGCTGCGTTCTGCAGTCTTCCCAGGAAAGCCACTCAGAGAACTCCCCAATTCAGTCTGTAAATCCAGTACCCTCTTGCCATAGGGCAGAGGGGGCAGAATTAACAGTATCAAGGGATGAACAACAATGGAAACAGGTCCCTATTCGAGGGGGCAGGAGAACCCTTCTACGGCCCACCTCACTTCCACCAGTGACCACATCCAACAGGTACGAGGCCCTGAAACTTGGGGATCAGATAGAGGAGGTCATGAACCAAGGCCCATCTAGGGGGCTGTCTACAGAGAGGCAGTCAGGTCCACACCCTGAGGCTGCTTCCCCCTAAGGAGAAAAGGAGCACCCGGAAGAAGCGGCGGGTGATTGTCGTGGGTGACTCCCTGCTGCAGGGCACGGTGGCACCAATATGTAGACCGGACCCCTCATCCAGAGAGGTGTGTTGCCTGCCAGGAGCCCAAATAAAGGATGTTACAGAAAGGCTCCCAAGGCTTGTCCAGGAGTCTGACTATTACCCGCTTGTACCGTTTCACGTGGGTACAACTGATGCTATGGGGAAACTGAGGGATATCAAGCGAGACTTCAGAGCCCTAGGGATGGCCGTCAAAGGTATGGGAGCCCAGGTAGTGTTCTCCTCTATCCTACCAACGAAGGGAATGGATTCAAGGAGGAGAAGGCGGATATGGCAGATTAACACCTGCCTGCGCCGCTGGGCTTGGCAACAGGGTTTTGACTTCTATGACCATGGGACTCTGATGACCACCAGCTAGTGAGGAATGATGGGACCCATCTCAGCAAGAGGAGCACATGTCTCTGCCAAAAGGCTGGCCAACCTGGTTAGGAGGGCTTTAAACTAGGCAAGAAGGGGGAAGGGGAGTGGCACACAGCCAGGGCAATCAGTACCACACAGCCAAGGTCAGATGGCATCCAGCGGGAGTATGGTAGTGGGGAAGTGAGGATAGGATATGATTATAGAGGGTCCTCTTTCACCCCTCCTGGGAAACCTGCAGGCTCGGTTACTTCCCTGAAATGCCTGTACACCAATGCACGAAGCATGGGGAATAAGCAGGACGAACTGGAGATCTGTGTACGGTTCCAGCGTCATGATCTCATTGGAATCACAGAGACATGGTGGGATAGCTCACATGACTGGAGCGCTGCCATGGAAGGCTATGTGCTCTTTAGGAAGGACAGGCTGGGAAGGCGAGGTGGTGGAGTTGCTCTTTATGTGAGAGAGCAACTGCAATGCATGGAGCTCAACCTGGGGGTGGATGATGAGCAAGTTGAGAGCTTGTGGGTAAGGGTTAAAGGGCAGGCTAATGTGGGAGACACTGTGGTGGGTGTCTGCTACAGGCCACCTGACCAGGATGAGGAGGTTGACAAGGCCTTCTGTAGTCAGCTGGGTGTTGCCTCATGGTCACAGGCCCTGGTTCTCAGGGGGGACTTCAACTACCCTGACATCAACTGGAAGGACAACACGGCCAGGCCCAAACAGTCATGGAGGTTCCCGCAGAGCATCGACGATAACTTTTTGACGCAGGTTGTGGAGGAGCCGACGAGGAGAGGTGGGCTACTGGACCTCGTGCTAACAAATAGAGAGGGACTTGTAGGAGATGTGAAGGTGGGGAGTAGCCTCGGCTGCAGTGACCATGAGTTGGTGGAGTTCAGGAGCCAACGAGGAAAAAGCAGGGCTGTAAGTAGCCTTGCAATGATGGACTTCAGGAGGGCCAAATTTGGCCTCTTCAGAGACCTCCTCAGAAAAATGCCATGGGCTAGAACTCTAGAAGGAAGGGGAGCCCAAGAGAGCTGGCTAGTTTTCAAGCAGCACTTCCTCCACGCCCAGCAACAGTGCATCCCTGTGTGTAAGAAGTCAGGCAGAGGGGGCAGGAGACCTGCGTGGATGAGCAAGGAGCTTGTGGCAATGCTCAAGCAGAAGGCGGCGGTATACAGAATGTGGAAAAAAGGACAGGCCCCCTGGGAGAAATCCAGGAACGTTGTCAGGGAATGCAGAGATGCGACAAGGAAAGCCAAGGCACGTCTGGAACACAATATGGCAAGGGATGTTAAAAATAACAAGAAAAACTTCTTCAAATATATGAACAGTAAAAGGAAGATCAGGGAAAATGTAGGGCCGCTGGCGGACGGGATGGGCACCCTGGTTACGAAGAACACAGAAAAAGCAGAGTTGCTGAATGCCTTCTTTGCTTCGGTGTTTACCAAGGGCAGCCCATTAGAGCCCCAGGCCCTAGGGACAAGAGAAGAAGCCTGGAGAGAGGAAGACTTGCCCTGGGTAGAGGAAGATTGGGTCAGAGAGCACCTAAGGAAACTCGATACCCACAAATCCATGGGGCCTGATGGGATGCACCCCAGAGTGCTGCGGGAGCTGGCAGAGATCATAGGTAAGCCACTCTCCATCATCTTTGAAAGATCCTGGAGAACGGGGGAGGTGCCAGAAGACTGGAAGAAGGCCAATGTCATGCCAGTCTTCAAAAAAGGCAAGAAGGAGGACCCAGGCAACTACAGGCCAGTGAGCCTCACCTCCGTCCCCGGAAAAGTGATGGAACGGCTGATACTGGCCATTGTCTCCAGGCACGTGGAGGACAAGAAGGTGCTCAAGAGTAGTCAGCATGGATTCACCAAGGGGAGATCATGCTTGATTAACCTGATAGCCTTCTATGATGGAATGACCAGCTGGATAAATGAAGGGAGAACAGTAGATGTCATCTATCTCGACTTCAGCAAGGCTTTTGACACCGTCCCTCACAACATCCTCCTGGGCAAGCTCCGGCAGTGTGGGATAGATTAGTGCACAGTGAGGTGGATTAGGAACTGGCTGGATGGCAGAGCTCAGAGGGTGGTGATCAGCAGTGCAGAGTCCAGTTGGAGGCCTGTGGGTAGCGGGGTCCCCCAGGGGTCAGTCCTTGGTCCAGTCCTGTTCAATTTATTCATCAATGACCTGGATGAAGGCACAGAGTGCTCCCTCAGCAAGTTTGCTGATCATACGAAGCTGGGAGGAGTAGCTGATACAGTACAAGAGGGATGCGGAGCTGCTGGAGAGAGTCCAGCGCAGGGCCACAAGGATGATCAGGGGCCTGGAACATCTGCCCTATGAGGAGAGGCTGAGGGAGCTGGGCCTGTTCAGCCTGGAGAAGAGAAGGCTGAGAAGGGACCTGATCAGTGTCCAAGTACCTCAAGGGAGGCAGTGAGGAGGATGGTGCTGGCCTCTCTTCACTGGCGGCCACCGACAGAACTAGAGGTAATGGCCACAAACTGAAGCACCAAAAGTTCCACAGGAACTTAAGGAAAAATTTCTTAACAGTGAGGGTGACAGAGCCCTGGAACAGGCTGCCCAGAGAGGTTGTGGAGTCTCCTTCTCTGGAGATCTTCAAAACCCGCTTGGATGCAGTCCTGTGCCACGTGCTCTAGGTGACCCTGTGCGTGCAGGGGGGTTGGACTAGATGACATCTAGAGGTGTCTTCCAACCTTAACCATTCAATGATGCTATTCTATGATTCTCAAGTTGAAAAAAAAAAAAAGTGCTGCTCCCGTTGGTACCTTTTATATGTTTCATCTCACTGATGGGAAACGTTTCTACCTAAGCTGATTTTTGAAGGTGCTTCAAACATGGCAGTCCCCACAGAGCGGCGCCTGCCCAGATGAATTCCTAGGGAAGATGTTAAGCGCTGCATACTTAGGTCCGCTCCAGACCTTCCCAAACATTTCCACTGGCACCAGCCACTTCTGAAATGTGGCTCCCGCCTGTCCCTGATCTCGGGAGAAGGGATTTTCCTTTGAAGCTCTTAGCCAGGTTTTGAGTCATCCCAGCTCACCAAACAAGGGGGTTATATATGACGGAAAACCCTAAGGATAATTACTGGTGCTGGGGCTCCTCTAGGATGCTTTATTTTTGATCATGATAGAGAATCAGAAGGATTATTCCAAAATGAGAACGAAAAGCCAGAAGAAAAATCTTAAAGGATTTTTCTTCCGCCAGTAGCAAAGTTAGCTCAGAGACTGCAAAGCCTCCCCATCTCCTAGCCATTTCCAGTAGACTTTTGGCTTAAAAAACAATTTTTACAGAAAAAAATTACAGTACAAAAAAACATTCACAGCAATCCTTCCACTAGCTGTGGAATGAGTGTGTTTTCAAGAGGCTGGACAGAGGGCATGGGCAGCAAAGCCACGTTTTGGTCCTCCTCCTCATCCCCATGCCCGGAGGCCGTAATCGAGAGCTAAAGCAGAACTGAGAGTCTGCAGCACTCCCTAGAAATGGAAATAACTGCCAGGCTTTATAATTAAACTATTTATTGTCCAGGGAAAGTAGATAATATTTGCTCTGCTGTAGGCACTTCTGAAGCAAGGGGAAGCTTTTGCTTTGCTCCTGTGCTTTCGGAGAGCATCACCTGGCTGGGCATTAAATCAACTCTTCTCCCAAGCACTCCAAGGGCATGTGTAAGCCAGAGCAAGGAGAAGCAGCTTTTTCCCCAGCAACATCATCACCTGCAAAATAAAGCATCCTTTGGGGCTCTAAGGGTCGGCGCTGCAGCTGACTATTGAAGTGTGCCCTGAACTGAAGCAGGTCCACTGGCTTGGTTTGGTTAAAGAAAAAGAATAATAATTTTTTAAAAATCACTGAGTTTCTGCCTCTCTATGCACAGTGCCTCTCTGTCTCAGAGCTGCAAGGACCAGCACCAGCAGCCACCAGCTGCTTGGCTGGGGCCACCACGGCCAAAACAGCAGAAATCCACCAGTTCAGTCCATCTGGAAGAGACCTCCAGACCACGAGGGGTGACGTACCTTTCTGAGCAGGTCCTTCTTCACTTAGCTGTCCTCCACCACCTTCCTCTCTCTGTGGGCTTTCTCTAGCTCCAGACAGAGGTTCTCCATCTCTTCTTGCAAGCTAATGGGCTGGTTCCCATCACCCTGATGACACTGCTGATACTGCTCCAGTTCCTTCTTGAGCTTTTCCACTTTGGAGGAATGGGCAGAGGTGAGCATGGAGAGCTGCTTGTTCAGGAGTTTGTACTCCTTGTTCTGCAAGCCAATGGGCCCCCCGAAACAGAAGAAAATAAGACCGTGAGCAAGAGCAGTGCATGCACTGCAAAGGCAGCAGTCAAGCATCTCAGAGCCCCATAGAGAAACACTTTGGATAGCAAACATTTCCACATGTATGCTGCTAAATCTGACAAAGCTACAAACAATTTTGAACCTTCAACAAAAGTGCAACGATATTTCTGTAGGAATTACATGGGCAGTTGTTAGTTTGATGTCAAAGTCGAGGCAAAAAGCAAGCAATGTTTGCCGGTGCTTGTAAGCAAAACAAAATGCTCCACTTTTATCACTGATTCCACACAGCGCTGCTGAATGCAGTTGGTTTGCAATACTTCAGCATGCTGTTATCCCTTTATTCCCAATTTTCATGCCTGCAGGAACCTGCTGTGACAATGAGTTGCAGCATAATTGCCGGCTGGCACACAAAAAGCTCCCTCCGACCCCAGCATCAAGTCATAGCTCCAGGACTGTCAGCACAATAAAGCCTTTTCATTTGCTCAGATTTTCTTTTTTAAGCACTTGGAAATTAATTTTTTTCCTTTTACCCCACCAAGCTCTGAGACCTGAAAATTCTGCAGTCCTGGTTGATTTCTGTAGTTCAGCCTAAAGTCAATGGGAATCACATTGTCACTAATAAAATATCATTACTATTAGCCACAGAGAAGACCCTGCCCGTGTCCCCCTCAGAAGTCACAGTAAAACACGAGCTGCAGTGAAACACCCACCAAGAATGGTATCTTTGCTACCATTAGGTAGATATTCATGGGGGAAAAGAGAATCATTTTGAAAATAAAGAAAAACAGAACAAGTTGATTTGGAGGTTTTCCCTTTTGAAAGGTCTCAAAACAGCTTAAAGGTCTGTGCTCTTGACAACCACTGTGCAAAACATCCGATTATTTTTTTCTTCCCAAGTGTGTTTCAGAAATGCCAGTTTGGGTCTTTCCTGGTTCCACCACCAGAGCCAGACCACCACCTGGCAAACTGCTGCTGTCACTACTAAGTTTTTAGTTCACAAAATGTGTAAAAAAAGCTTGAGGTGACAAAACCAGAAGACAAAATGTTTTAAAAAAAAAAAAAGTCAGAAATGTATGATTTTTTTTTAAAAAAAGCCACTGGAGCAAATAAGCCCCAGGTAACAATTTTTGACTAATCAGGGTAAGCAGCCCAAGCTATTACCTCTTCCTCTGCCGAGATGTTCACTGGAATCAAATAAGGAAGAACAAAAACAAGGACGCAAGAAGAAAAGGCAGCAGCGCTCCTTTTTGGGCAGAGCCAAAGAAGAGCACAAGACCCTTTGGCCCCTCTCCGTGTGACCTCCAGAAGTGCCTCCTGATTTAGGAGCTCGGTTAAACAGGCCTAAATTAGAGTTGTGGACGCCAGAGTTCACAAGCTGACACACACTAAAAGGTTAGAATGTTTTCAAAGCAAGATCTGCTCTTCCCCAGGGGCATACCACGTATTGCGCATCTCTATTCACGCATGAACTAAAGTAGCAGAAATAAAAACATTTTCTACCTCAGCTCATCAGATAAGGATACAACTGCAGCTCTCCAGCTTACCTGCATTGTTTTTATTATTATTTTCTTAAAAAATAACGGGCATTTTTAAAGATTAGCAAGGACTAAAATCAGGATACTTCAGGGAAAATAGGATGCAACAACTTTGCTGCTGCAAAGAGACTATAGTGGACCCAAGCTTGGGAAGCTCATTAGCACTTCTAGAGCATCCCAGATAAGCTGCTATTCCTGAAAGGGTGGTTAAAAATAGCTCACCGGACAGGCTATAATGAGTATGAGAGCGCAGTAATTCTTCCCTGCAAAAGTTATACAGAAAGCATCAAAGTAACTGCTTCAAAACGGCCTTCGGAAAGATTCAGGGAAATCAAGACAAAACCTCCAGCCCCTGATTTCTCCTTACTTAAAAGCTCATAATGTCTCTTTCCCTAAAGTAAACGTTTCTCCTGCTATTGTAACTCAAAATGAGAAAATCAACATTAACTGGAGATTGTTTCGCATTTATCGTTCCACCTCCACACTTCCACCTCCTGGCAGCAAACAGCTTATACAATGGCTTTCATCTCATATGATGTGTAAGAGCTCTTGACACATCCCAAGCAGAACGATAAATTGTAATTACTAGTAACTGGTACTACAAATACGTCCCCTGACTTAAAGAAAAATAGAGTTTAAACTCTACTTTTGCAGGCTAGAGAAGGATATAGATGAATATGAATTTCCTCACTGCTATTCATGGATAGAACTGGACCCTGGCAAGTATTTCTTAACCTCCTAGCGCAGCTTGTGACGGACCTGCTCGTTGATCTTCCTTTGAAGCTGCACCACCTTGTTTTCCATGCCAATGTTGAGCTTCTTCAGATGCTGTGCCGAGCGGGCCTCGATCTTCAGGGCCTTGAGCTGCTGCCGGGCCTTCATGCGCCAGTAGTAGCACTGCAGCATGATGGCGGCCCTGCGGATCCGCAGGAAGCGGGCGTGGGCCAGCCACACGCACACATACTTCTGCAGGATGGTGGCTTTGTGCTCCACGAGCATCTGTGAAGCAGGGGCAGAGAAGACAATCAGGAGAGAAAAGTCTGCCCTAAAGGTGAGGGCAGCCCAGCATCGCTGGGACATGGTCTGTCCCGCATGCTTCACCCACCCTACCCAAAGCCTCAGCACAACTTGCATCAAAACAGGGTTTGACTTTTTGAGCACTCTTCCGTGCCTGCAATAAGGTAATCTCTGCTGCAGATAAATGCTGCCCTGGTGGGCTTGCTTATCATCTCGACAGCCTTCAGATGAGATCCTGCAGGCTTCTCACTGTTGTCTGCAGCCAGTTCCCCCGCACGGTGGGATTTCTGCACCTCGCTCAGTTTTGTGAAGCTTCTGTCACTTTGGCATCGTATTTCTCCCTCAAATCTCCAGTAACCTTTTCAGGAGGTGGCAGTCTAATTCCCTCTCTAAAACTAAAGACTGAATTTTAGAGAGGCAACCAGCAGGTTGCTAATAACTTTCCCATGCTGATCTGTGCCACAGGGAGGGAAGAAATACCAGGGGAATTTAAAGCCTACAGAGACATTTTACTGATACAAGCTCAGGACAGGCTCTATCACAAAAGGCAGCATACCAGTTTCTCCTGACAAATCTTTTGTTTGCAAGCTCCAGCGAGCTTACAGCACCACTATCTTCAGCCTTGGCACTCTTGCAAATGGAGATATTTCCCCAGGTGCCTCCTCCAACCGCGCAGCAAAGTCTCCAGCGGGCTCTGGGCACGCCGAGGATGTCGCAAGGACACCTGCAGCTGGGCACAGTCATGGACTTGCCCCAACATCCATATCCAGGTGCTCCAGGATTACACATTTGCAGATTCTAGGGGCCTGGCTTGAGGGCAATATCTTGAAATTAAAAAAAGCTTTTCCCGATTTCCTCAGAGGCACAATCTCTCCCTGTATCACTCACCAGCAGCAAACCTTTACATCCCTGCTTTTATCCCCAGGGTTAGTATAGAACAGAGAGAATTGATTAAAAGGGGGTCTATATATCAATATATATATATCAATAAACAACCTGTTGCTTCCCAAGCAGACCCTGCCGGCCTTCCCCTCGCACCGGTGGCTGCACCTGTACCACAGCTCAGATATACAAATTCTGTTTGCCAGGTAAATTTTGTCAAGCACGGGAAAAATGACATTTCCAGATTTCGAAATTGCCTGCTGGCAGCTGCATGATGAACTGCATTTAGCTTCTCCTCAGAGGGGCTGCTGCCAAAATCACTGGTGCTTGCACAGCTCTAAATGGCAGCACTTGCAGGCAACTCTGGCACTCCAGAAACGCTGGAGGTGATTGGTTTAAGAAAGCATCAAAACATCTGCGATGAACCAGCTCTTCCTATTCATCTCTGCTTTGTGGGGTCCTACCTTGCGATAAACCCTCCTGACAAACACGCCCTGAGCAAAAGACTGGACAGTGACAGTGGCACTGCGAACGCACTGAAAAGCTTGCCGGATCCTCAGCATTCAGAATTGCTTCTGGAAGATGGTGGCTGCTCGCATTCTCCACAGGTGCTCGGCGAGCCTGCAAAGCACCCAGAACAGGTTAGGAATGAGCTTAAGCCCCATCTCCCCTTCTTTTTATCATGGTGTTAAAGCGCATGAAGAAAAACCCCACTTGGCCAAAAGTAGCTTGCCAGGACTCAAGACAGACCATCCCAGCATTAAGGGCAGGAAAAGAGGCTAGGGACTCAATGTCCCTAGCTCTACAAAGCGTGAGGGGCACAGGGTATCCACCAACTGCAAGTCCAGCCGTGAAAGCCTCACAGCAAATGGATGTGACATTAAAACCAGCATGTCCTGGTCCAGCAATGTCCACAAGCAGAGCCCCAGGTGATTCACACATGGAGAATAATGCGAGATGCAGCTCGCTCCATCCACCTCGCTCCCCTTCGCAGACTCAATCCGTGTTTGACTTGTCGTTACATGGCTTAGTAAGTACTCATAAAACCTCCCATTAATTTGCTAACTAGCTTTTTTTTTTTTTTTCTCTGAACTTATGATGCATTTATTGCTCTCAGAATCAAGCATTATATAAACATTTGCTCAAGCTTTTGTTTTTTTAATTTTGGGAAAAGCACATCAGAACTAATCAGACTGGCTTATATGTTCCCTTCTTGAAAGCCAGTGGTTTCTCTTTATGACCCAGTGAAGCAGAGCTTGCAAATGAGGAGGAGGAGGGATGCTCTGCCTCCAAAAAGAGGAGAGCAGTTTATCCAGGTGCCAAATGCTCTGTAAAAGCAGCACAAAGAGGTGAACCAAAAAGTCACGTCAGGGAAACACCACAGCCATAAAAGCCCAAGGAAATACTATTAATGAGGAACACCAGGCAGCAGGATTCCTCCTCCAAGGGTGTCTTCCAGCTCCTGAAGTCGTGAGCACTGAAGACACCTGCCTTGGCCTTCTCCATATGCCTGCAAAAAACTCACTGCATAGAGGGGTCTCATTTTTAATATCCTCTTTGGCTGCCCATGCTCAAGGGAGCTTATCCACTCCTCACTAGGACATACCCATGACCCATGGGCCCAGGTCTGCAGCAAACCAGGGATCGTTAGGGTTCAACAAGGACAAGTGCAGGGTCCTGCACCTGGGGAGGAATAACCCCAGGCACCAGGACAGATTAGGGGTTGACCTGCTGGAAAGCAGCTCCGCAGAGAGGGATTGGGGAGTCCTGGTTGACAACAAGTTAACCATGAGGCAGCAATGTGCCCTCGTGGCCAAGAAGGCCAATGGGATCCTGGCCTGCATCAGGAGGAACGTTGCCAGCAGGTCGAGGGAGGGGATCCTGCTCCTCTGCTCAGCTCTGGTGAGGCCGCACCTGGAGTATTGGGAGCAGTTCTGGGCTCCCCAGGACAAGAAGGACATTGAGCTTCTAGAGAAGGTCCAGCATAGGGCCATGAAGGTGATTAAGGGACTGGCGCATCTATCATATGAGGAAAGACTAAGCGAGCTGGGCCTGTTTAGTCTGGAGAAGACTGAGAGGAGATCTGATCAACATGCTCAAGTACCTGAGAGGAGAATGTAGAGAGGATGGGGCCAAGGGGTAATGGGTGCAAGTTGAAACACAGGCAGTTCCACCTCCATATGAGGAAGAACTTTCCTGTGAGGGTGACAGAGCCCTGGAACAGGCTGCCCAGAGAGGCTGTGGAGTCTCCTTCTCTGGAGATCTTCCAAACCCACCTGGATGCCACCCTGTGCCCCGTGCTCTAGGTGTCCCTGCTGGAGCAGGGGGGTTGGACTAGATGATCTCTAGAGGTCCCTTCCAATCTTAACCATTCTGTGATTCTGTGTTACCAAAATACATAAAGCACTTCCCATTAGAAACCATTACATACTTTCAAAATACAGTATGATTTATAGGAAACAAAGATGCCACCTTTGAAGGAACACAGAAAATCGCCACCTTCCACTGCCCAAATTAATTAAAAAAACAGCATTCGGTGCGTGAGGAGCTAAGGGCCAACCAGGTCATGCTGGGCACGTTAACTCAGCTGGCAGCATCTCACGGTGTCCAGGTGCTAATTAGGATTATGGAGCTAATTGGGATTATGAGGCAGCATTTCTGAAGGGCTGATATTAATTGCTTAACTGCCCCTCGGTGTAGAGATTGCAGAACATGGAGAGTTCATCTCTCTACTCGATTATCCTGTATCATAAATAACCACATTGCCAGTAATTTGGAGCGGTTCCCCTTATAGGGGACACAGAACGGATGCTGAGGACTCTCCTCAGGTCCAGCAGAGAGGGTGATCTGGTCTCTGCACGAGCACAGGCCAGCTTGTACAGTGCTCCATCACTGATGCACATGCCCTTTGCCAGAGGCAGCTCCCCAAAAATATTAGTTCTGCCACATACTTTCACCCAAACGGGTCAGAGTACTTTAATCATCTGGTTGCAACCTACCTGAGTGTGCTACTACTCTGGCTCAGCACACAGAAATCCAACTAATTCTGACATTAAATCGGGCAAAGAGCTTAGATTATTTGTCCCTGGCCAAGTTGGAGACAGGGGCCAGGAGCAAGCTCTGACTTTGGCACATAAAGCTTCCCCATAGCGTACATGGTACCTACACACAGAAACGCATCTTATCTTCACAATGGCCAGAACCTCTAGGCAAAGAGGGAGCACCAGCATTTTCATGCAAAGTATCCCATTATTTTCTTTCTAAGGTCCAGGAGACTGACTCGGCTGAGGATACAAGCGCCCATAAGTGCAGCATGCCGCGAGCTCCCAGCTAGGCCCGAGGACCTACCTGCGAACCAGGTGCCTGAATGCATAACGCTGGATGACTATGGCAGCCCCCTTCAGCCGCTGGTACTTGGCTCTCTGCAGCCAGCCCCGCACTGTCTTCTGAATCATGATGATGGCAGGTCTGAACTTATCCGCCCGCATTTTCTCCAGATATGCCACCTGGCCTGCATGGAAAAAGATCTTGGTACGTCCAAACTGGAACCTGTCCGGATCCTTTTCAAAAGCATAAAGGAAACTATATTTAATTGAGGCAAACATTTTTTCTTTCAATCTCTGTACGTTGCTCAGTAGATACAAATAACACATTTTTGAATCAAGTTTACCAGTTCAGTTCACAATTATTTTCCATGAAGGTACAATTAGACTCCCAACTACTTCGGCTTCTATATACTCATTTTGGAATATGTCACGAGGAATCAGGCTGAAGTTCCACATATTTACATGAATCTTAAGTACATTTGTTTATATACCAATGGAAGCCCAGGGGACTTCAAGAAAAGGTTTCCTTCTAGAGAAGATATGGGCTTGCACCTGCAGAGGCACATGCTGCTGAGGAGGCAACACTCAGGGCATAGGGAAAAGGCCCTTTGCAGCAAGAAACCCAAATTAGTAAGTTCCTCAAAAATTCATTATAAAACATGGACCAGAAATAAAAACCTGACTCCAGTGCTACGCACATTTCGGGCTCCTCTGCAGCAAGAGAGCAAGAAGAAACCTTTGAGTGTGCAACCATAATTTAGAAGTAGTGCACACAACTCCGAGCAGCAAGGAGAAGTGGAAGGGATTTGCTGACATATATAAGGGAAAAAGGGTCCCATGCAAAGGATTTTTTTTTTTTTTTTTTTTTTTGCATGGAAGTTGCCACTAAAAGTCTCCCATACATCAAGATGGGGCATTTTGGAAGAAGCTGCCTTGACTTAATCAGCACCTGCACAAGCAGCAGGTGAAGTGGGAGAAGGGAAGGCGATTCAGATCGTATCAGTCATGAACTTCTGCACTACAAGGTCAGTCCCAGCTCACCTTAATGAGGTCTTCCAACAAGGTCTGGCAGATCTGCTTCTTGTTGTTCTTTGAGACATCTCTCTTCTTCATAAGGACACGGTATCTGTTGAAGAAGTCATGGTAGGACCACCTGAAAGCAAAGCACACCCAGAATCAACCTGTGCGATGGGCGCCGTTTCTTCACTGCCACGCTTCACATGGATCACAGTTCCCAGAAAGGATCTACCTTGTCCAAATCTAAACCCAATCTCAGCCATCCTTTGAACCCCAACCTATCGGTGCTTCCCTACTTTGCAATGGAAGCTCCATGAAAAAGGGCTCGTGAGCTCCCCTGCCCATGCATTGCACTGGGAACATCATCTTCCTCCCGGTCACCAAATCCTCTTGCTCGCAGCAAGGGCGCAGCAGTAAAGCTACACTTTCGGATGAATATAGAAATTTGAATCAATTCACTCACTAATCACCTCGCATTGTAAGTCTGTGGCTGAGACCTTTAAAACAAACATGATTTTTTTTGGACCCTGAAGAGCCAAGGCAGCAGCTTGGACAATACTTTGATCTGCTGCGCCTCAGCCCTCTCCAAATTACAGTGGTGAGTTATGGGCCCTCAGAAGCAGATTTGCTAATTGAAGCACCGGGCGTTACCAGCACAGCCAAAGAGCGGCTGCCATCGGTCCAAAGGAACCCATGCAGCGGATGTCAAGGGAAGGATGGGAGAAGACTGCAGAGATCTTGATTTCTGCTCTCCTGTAGCAAAGACATTAATGAGCCTTGACCTCACAGAACCCCCTCTGCAGCCCAGCAGCTCCACACATGTATTTATCTTTGTGCCACTACAATCAATTTTTCCTATTTTTTTCTGGTTATCACAAAAGGCAGTATCATGCCTGTGACAGGTCCTTGTATCAGGTCTGTTTTCCGCAGAGACATCCTGCCATCTCTGCAGCTCCCATGCACAAGATTGATATCTCTACAAAACATCTCATTTTTAATGAATTTCCCTGCAAGCTGGGAACCTGGCAAGACAGATGTACCAGAAATCTCTTGCAAGTGAAATGATGAATAAGGCTTCACCCTGGCCCAAATAATGCAGCAAGGGAGGAAAGTCAGTATGATTAAAAGCAAGATGCTAATTAAAAGAACGCAGCAGAAGGGAAAGGTTCATGAAGAGAAAGAAGGGGAAAAAAAAAAAAAATCAGAGGAGGGTTGGGAAGGGCCATCCAACTCCTGCATGGAGAAGCTGTGCCCTTAACTCTGTTCGCAAAGAGTACAGGAATGGCTAAAACTAGAATGAGTCCTTAGCGTTGTATCTAAAATGAAAGTGAAGACAGCGTTACCAGGAACAGCAAAAGTCCCAAATTACCACTAGTTAAGAGAATTGTAACTAAAAAAAGATGCTCGCTGCAAAGAGCCATTTCTGAGGTAAGGAAGAGCATAACTCAACCCAACAATTACCCAAGGCTATGGGCTCATGTCATGGAGAGCCAAAACCGCTCTCTCTTCCTAGTTGCTGTCCTTTGTAAGTGCATTTCCAGTTTAGCACCTGACCTTGGCCCTTTGGCTTTGCACGTGTAGGATCACATCTCATGCTAACCCAAATCTAAAATAAAGCTGGTAGGACATCCTACCTGGCTCAGATGTTGCTCAAGTTGAATTTGTGGCAGAGCCCGGGGAAAGAGAGGAGGAGGAAGTTCTGCCATTAATCTGCCAGAGCCAGCTGAGAGGCTGGCAGTATTAAATGCTGCTATTAAGAGAAAAAAAAGTCATCTGGCAGGTGCTGCCAGGCTGCAGCAGCAGCAAACAGATGGCAAAGAGGCAGCCACGACCAAGGGAAGGCGGCCAAGCTGGGCAGACTGCAACCCAACCCACCCATCCTCTGGCACCCACACAGAGAAGGGCCAAATTTCACAGATGCTTCCAAACACAAGTCAGACACCTGCAGCACAGTGATTTAACAGGATTCAACAGTCTCGAGTTCACACTGCTTCTGCCATTTGCACAGAATAACCCCAAATCAGCTCTGCCACCCTGGGGGCCAGGTGGTCAAGCAGGAGCTTGATGCCATGGGCAAGAGAAACCACATCATGGGCAGACACTACTGGAACAGTGCTGAGGAAGGAGAGCAGGGCTATAAAACAGAGGCCATTCATGCAATGGGCTCATCAGGGCACGAGCCCGCTGGCCCCACAGGATGCTCCTTGGGCAGGATCCTTGCTGGTCCAGGTGAAGACAGCAGCGTTAAGGCAAAGGAAGCTGCAGAGGTTCCCAGCCACTGTTACAGGATCTCCCTAGAGAAAGAAGCTTTTAAAGCATTTAGGTTTAACATAACGTGGCTGCTTAAGCCACTTAAGGTTTAAAGCAATATGAAATTACCTTGCAGCTACATGCTTGGAGAGACACGATTCCCCAGCCCTACGCAAGCCCAAGATCTCTCTTGGGCAGAAATACTGGAGCTTAATGCTTGGGGCATGAACTTAAAAAACAAACAAAAAAACCCCCCACATTTTCATGTGTCTTCTTAGACATCAGCATCTTCAGTAAAGGAGAAAACAAGGAAAGGTCCTTCCCTCCTGCAAGGTACCCACGGATGAAGGATGCAGCTGCAGCAGGGGTTGGGACAGGAGAGTTATGTCACCCTTGGACTTGCTGGGTGTTATTAAAATAGCCCCAGCTGGGTATGAAGGTGGCCTTCCTCTTCAATCAGCACCACAACCATCACAACACAGGGCAAGGGCAAATCTCTTGGCTAGGAACTGGGAAACCCCCATGGACCATTAACTAAAGGCAGTTCTGACCTCCTCACTATCAAGGTACAAGATTCAGACAGGAGATTAGGGAGAAGAAAGGTTACTAGGATGATCTTTGCACCTGCACAGCTGAGAGAGAGGGAGAGTGAGGAACAATTGATACTGCTCAAACTTTCTCAAGAAAATAACCTCGGGGCTGAGATCAAGCTCAAGCAACCTCAAACATCCAAGTTTTGCTTTGAAGAGGCCACCAAAGAAAAGCAACAATAAAAGGAATGGAGAAATGCAAGAAAATAAATAACGCTGCTGAAAAAAGAAACCTCATTGGGCTGGAAAAACAAGGAGGATGGTTGCTGATTTGGCCAGGAGCAGGAGACCTGGTCAACCAGTCCAGTGATTTGTCACCTAAAGGAACAGTTGGGACCCAACCATCCTGTTACCTTTGCTGAGTGCAGACAGCCTTTTACAGGCGCAAAAGCTAAAATAAAAAAAATAATAAAAAATAATTCCCAGGCCATGTGACACTACCCACTGGAAGAATCAATATTTTAAATGGTCTGGGAGGTGGGAGATATCGATCTCTCTGCAGGAGCCGGAGATCCGTTTGGGGCCGGGCAGGACGAACAGCTGAGCCAAGATTTGCTACGAAAGTTCTTTAGAAACCACAGTGTCGAGGGTCACTCTCACACCAAGTGCCAGGGCCCTCCCCACAAGCCAGAGCACACAACACCTCCACACAAAGTGAGGTCAACTCCACCCTGCTGTTGTCTGTAGCAGGGCTTTATACCCATGCAGGTGGGCATGCGCTGAGGAGCAGCACTCATTGGCTACAGGCTCCCAGCTGATTGGTTCTCCTCCAGGTGTTCGGTTGCTAGGCGTCGATCCAGTTCTCCACAAACTCTGCTTTCCTATATATTCTTACTAAGGCCCCAACATCTCCCCCTCTTTTTTCCAAAAAAGAAAAATTAGCAATAAACATTGCAACATTTACAAAAAACAAATTAACATAGCTGTAATCCTCAGCATTTCCCCTCTTTTTACAAAAAACAAAAATTGGCAATATCATGCATCAAATTATTACGAACAAAACAAAGTAACATAGTTGCAAGCATAAATATAACCATTCTGGTTACGCATAAGTGTAACAATTTCTATAATTCATGGTCCATTAATTGTTTCTGTCCTTTCGCAACCACGGTCGTACCCACTTGGCTGGTACCCAGGTCGCTCCGTCTCTTCCAAGTATGCACGCATATCCTCGTCCCCATGTAACTAGCTCAACTGGACCTTCCCAGATCTGTTTCTGTGGACAAAAGACTTCCACCTGTACTTTCTTTCCCGAAAGGTCAGCTGAATTTTTTGAAAAATGAGTGAAAATGGGTACGTTATCATCACTTCTAGGGTTGAGCCAATTCAAAACGTAGCATGCTTTACTTGTTAACTCATAGGGACCCATCTCCCCCTCTTTTTTCAAAGCAGACAATAATTGTTTTAAATTTCGATGGTGTCGCTCAATGATGGCCTGACCACCCGAATTATACGGGATACCCATCTGATGGGTTATTCCCCATTGCTGAAAAAAGTTTTTACAGATGTTGCTCTTATACGCCGGTGCATTATCTGTTTTTATGATGTCCGGTTTTCCTAAAACAGCAATTACCTGAGCCCAGTGTTTGCAGGCTGACTTAGCGTTTGTAGAAGTGGCTGGGGTCGCCCAGAGAGCCTTTGAGCAGGTATCCACCGTAACATGTAGATATTTTAGTCGGCCAAAGGGAGTGAATTCCGTAACATCTGTTTGCCATATCTGCCTCGGTTGTAGTCCTCTTGGATTGGTACCCATTTCCTGTAAAGGGGTCAGTCTTGCGCAATCCGGACAGGCAGCAATGATAGCACGAGCTGCCGCTCGGGAAATTTTAAATTCACGTTGCAACGCTCGAGCAGATTGATGAAAGAATGAATGAGACGTTGATGCCTGTTGTTCCGCCGAACAAGAAATACCCGCTGCTGACACGGCACTGTCTATGACTGCATTACCTTCTGTTAAAGGGCCCGGTAATGCAGTATGACTACGAATATGCGATACCCAAAAGGCATGCTTTCTTTGTTGAATGATGTTCCATAGCTGAACGAACAAAGCTTGAAGATTATGGTTATTTACGTGTCCTATAATTGCCCTATGAATTCTTTGAACGATGCCTACTACATATAGAGAGTCAATAACTATATTCATGGGCCGATCATGAAAAGTTAGAAATGCCCAAATTACCGCTTTTAATTCTAGAACCTGCACGGATGCAGTTTCCTGTCGAATCTGAGTTTTCCAACGATCTGACTCCCGGAAAGCGTACCCATATTTCCCGGTTTTGCTGCTAGCATCTGTGAATACAGTAATCGCGTTCGATAATGGTTTTAAACTCTGGATTTCTCATTCTTCCAGCTCCAAAGAGGTGTGGAAGAGAGGATGCTTGGGATAATGATTGTCCACTTTAATGCCCTGAATAGCTAGAGCAAATTCTGCACTTTTTAAACACCATTCTTCAACTAACTCCAGGGTCTTTAGAGGCAGGATAATACTATCAGGCTCTCTGCCGGCAATTGTTCGTACGCGTTGCCAGGCTTTCAAAATTCCCATTCCAACTGCTTCATGCCTTTGAGTTAGGGTACGTCGCAAGTGGCTTGGGAGAAAAACCCATTCCAGTACAAACAGGATTCCTTTTTCATCTATCTGGGCGATAATTATCGCCACCTCCCTTTCCCGATTATAGACCACCAGGGATATTGGTAATCTTTCCTGGAACCTGTAGGCCGCTGTTTCTGCTATCTTTTCCTCGATTCGTTCTAAGGCTGCGACAGCCTTTGGGGTTAAGCTCCGCTTTTCTGCAGGCCCTTTAGCTCCCCTAAGCAGTTGAAGCAACGGTTCCATTTCCGCATTTGTAATGCCGCAAAAATTTCTAATCCATTGGATGTCTCCCACCAATTTTTGTACACAGTTAACGGTGTCAATTTTTGTCTGCAATTTAAGCTTCTGGGGTCTAATTCTGGCTTCTGTGATGACCATACCCAGATAATTCCAAGGAGCTTGCCTTTGAATCTTTTCAGGGGCAATGACCAGGCCAAATTCCTTTAGACAGTTAATTAGCTCCTCTTCCTGCTCAGCTGGCAAAACTTCAGGGCTTGCTATTAAAATGTCATCCATATAGTGGTATGTGATCAAGTCGGGGTGCTTTTCCCTCCAGGGTTTTAGGGCCAAACTCACAAACCATTGACAGATGGTTGGTGAATTTTTCATTCCTTGGGGAAGAACTACCCATTGGTATCGCTCTGATGGGCCTTCCCTGTTAATTGTAGGCACCGTAAATGCAAATTTTTCACTGTCTTCTGGGTCAAGCGGTATATTAAAGAAGCAATCTTTTAGATCGATTACCAGCAAACTCCATGCCTGTGGGAGCATAACAGGTGAGGGCAACCCTGGTTGTAGAGCTCCCATGTTTTCCATGCATGCATTAACGGCTCTCAGATCCTGTAACAACCTCCACTTTCCAGATTTTTTCCTGATGGTGAAAATAGGAGTGTTCCAGGGACTCGTTGACAGCTTAATATGACCCTGATCTAGCTGTTCTTTAACTAATTCCCTTAGATGATGCAGCTTTTCCTCCGGTAGCGGCCATTGGTCCACCCATACAGGGTCCTTTGTAATCCATTTTAGCTTTAAAGTAGGGCGGAAGCTGCCCCCAATGGCCGCTAGGGAAAATGTGACTGCAAAGTGACACCCCACTGGGCTAAAACATCCCTGCCCAGCAACCACAGTGAGGTACACATCACATACGGTTTTACCTTGGCCCTGTTTCCTTCGTCATCTATAACAGTCACGAAATATTGACTAACCTGCGTAGGAGATTGATACCCCTGTGACAGGGATCGGGGGGCAATCTCCTGCAGATCCCACTGTGGTGGCCATGCGAATTTAGGGATGATAGTAATGTCAGAACCGGTATCAAGCATCATGGCCACATTGGTAAGACGAGTGCCGTCTGGTCCTTCCATGCTCACAATTTTTGTCGGCCGCTGAGCAGTTATCTTTTCGCAGAAAGCAACCTGAGGGGGTCCGGAAGATCCAAAGCCCTTATCTCCCCGTCGGGCCTTTCCAGGATTGGGGATTGCAGCTCGAAAAGGTATCAGTTGAGCTATCCTGCTCAATGCCGGAATAGTGATAGGAGGATTAAATATTTTCACCATTATGCCAATATTGCCGGAATAATCAGCATCAATGCACCCTGGTAACACAAAAATACCCATTTTTGAGGCTGATGAACGGCCAATTATCAGAGCGGATAGGCCCTTCCCCAAAGGACCAGTGCATGTTGATTCTAAAATATGCACGTCAGAATCTCTAATCACTGTGGATTTTGCCACATAGAGGTCGACTCCTGCACTTCCTCGGGTTGCAGCGGAGAGTTCGTGGAGGCAGCCATTGTCTGGGGATACTTGTTCGCCGCGTCCCTCACAACGCGGCGGCTCCCGTTTCCCTGTATCGGCGTGCCATTCTTGCGGAACCGTGATCGGCACTCCGCTGCCTTATGCCCGAACCTTTGACATCTCGTACAGGTCCCATTAAATCCTCTCAGGGCCGTACCTTCCATCCTGAATCTATTAGGACAGTTCCTCCTCATGTGTCCTAATCGACCACATAGGAAGCATGTCCCATGAAATCTCTTGTCTTCCTTTCTAGACATTCTTTCTCCTTTAATTGCTGCGGCCAAAGCCGCACCATGTATTTTTGCTTTTTGTTCTTCCTCCATCAATGGCGCTCGGGCACAGGTCTCTATCATTTGGACAATTGAAGCTCCTGGTGGCAAAGTAGCTAACAGTTGCTTGCAAGTTTGGTTTGCGTTCTGAACTGCTAGATCCTTTGCCAATATTGCTTTCATTTCCGCAGGCACATTAGGTGCCATATCCAAGGCTTCCTTCAGTCGATCAACAAAGTTGAAAAAAGACTCATTCGGTTTTTGTGTTATTTTGGTGTATGGCAACTGTGGCGTTCCTATTTGTGGTAGGGCAAGGAAAGTGGCTAGCGCTGCATTTTTCGATTGCTGTAGTATCCTGGGGTGGAGCGCTGCCTGGGCCTCGGTTGCCCGGTAACGCCCATTCCCCATCAGTTGATCAAGGGTGGCAACCCTTAATGGATCGTCCATACTGCGATTTAGATTCTCCAATTGTTTTTCCTCTAATCTTTCCTGCCATTTTGCTAACCAAAGCATGTAAGCGGTAGAGGAAAGCAGGAGCTCCATTATCGCTCTGCTATCCGCAGGTACCATATGGGAATATTTAAACAGAGCAGAGACCTGATTTCTCACCAACTTATTGTCGTGCCCATACTGCATTACTGTTTTTTGTATGCCTTGAACAAATTTCCAATCGAGAGGTTCCCACCTGGGGCCTTGGGCTCCCGTCACTACAGGAGCTGCTAGTGGTGTTAATACAAATTCTCCTTGTAACTGAGCATTCTCTATGAGCCCTTTATACCGTGCTCCCGCATTAAATGTTGGATTAACAGGTGGCATTTCCTCATCATTACTTCCACCTGCAGTGGAAGTGGCTGGGAGCTCCGGCAACAATCCTTCTTCAGCTGGGTCACTTGCTCCAGCTGCTTTCTTTTGAATCTTAGGAGCATCTTTTCGTGCCTCCCACTGCTCTAATTGTTTGTCTACATTTTCCAACCCTTCGACTATAGCCCTATGGGCAGCCTTATAGGCTGCCTTCACATCTCTGGCCTTGGACCCACCGTCTAATCGCCGCATTTGTTCTAATAATTCTGTCATTCTCTCTGCCTGTCCCCGAAGTTCTTGTCGCATTTTTTGAACCACGGCATTATCATCGTCTGATCCATCTGGGATCGGTACTTTAACTGGGTCCACTTCCATTTCGGGCGCTGTGGGGGTTGGTCGCTTTTCCCCCTCCCATTCGGGCGCTGTGGGAGGTGGTCGCTTTTCCCATTCGGGTGCTGTGGGAGGTGGTCGCTCCTCCCCCTCCCACGGGGGGAGATACTCATCCACTCCCCCCCATACTTCTCGTTCCGCCAAAGTTACCGGACATGCCTGTTTAGGTGAGGTTACCTTTCTCTTATTATCTATTTTCTTACACTGAATTGGCTCAGTATTGTTGGTACATTCAGAACTTTCAGACCCGTTTTCCTTTTCTTCTCCCTGGAGCGCTTCCCAAAACGCAATAGCAACTAACCGCTCAAACATAGGCCATATTAGACGAAATGTCTTTGTGAGGCGCCACGCTTCCTCCGAGCCTAATTGTACACCGTCCCATAGTTCTCTTCCTACTCGCTCCCATGATTCAAATTTATATGCTTGGGAAGCTTCTTCTATGATTTTTCTCTTCTTACAAAATAGTAATAAATCAGTTAGCTCGGTTTTCGAGACCTCAATCTTAGTTTTTTGAGCAAGCCTTACGAAGCGTTCAACAGTATCATGTTCCATTGCTGTTGCAGCAACTTTCACTCTAGATGCGCCAATTCCCATTCTGACTCACCAGGTCGTGGTCACAATCCGCTTTTCTCCAGTAAGATCCCTTGCGTTCTCGCACGATCACGTCGGGGTCACCAGATGTCGAGGGTCACTCTCACACCAAGTGCCAGGGCCCTCCCCACAAGCCAGAGCACACAACACCTCCACACAAAGTGAGGTCAACTCCACCCTGCTCTTGTCTGTAGCAGGGCTTTATACCCATGCAGGTGGGCATGCGCTGAGGAGCAGCACTCATTGGCTACAGGCTCCCAGCTGATTGGTTCTCCTCCAGGTGTTCGGTTGCTAGGCGTCGATCCAGTTCTCCACAAACTCTGCTTTCCTATATATTCTTACTAAGGCCCCAACACCACAGCCTAGGGAGGAAAATTTCTCCTGCTTTGTTTACTGCGGAACAGATTTGCCTTTCAATTAGCTCCAAAACATTCAGACTGGCATTTCTTGAAATTACCTGGAATATATTCAAAGAACAGAACGTGGGATAAAAAAAAAAACACTATTAATAAATCACTTTTAATAAATCACTCAAAGGCACGGGGTAAAAAACAAGAAATGCCCCTTATTTGAAAAAAGTTTCCATGGAATCAGCTGGCAGGAGACCTCGGGGATATGAACACCTTCACGTTGTACATGAAGGGCAAGGCATAGTCTGGTTAAAATTTAGGTGAAAACCACATTTTAGAGCATTTTGCTATTCGTTGAGCTCTGTACCAATTCATTTTCTATAGCCTAATTTTTAGGCAACCAGTTTAAAGAAGATAAACGGCTCATGAGGGAGACATGCTTCACACTTCGCCCACAAAAGCCGATGATAGCTACGCTATCAGCACCACTAACACAGTCCATTCATCACATTCCCTTATGTACACCCTAACAAATACATTTCTTAATGACTCTGTGGCATTTCAAAATAAATAATACATTTTCAATTGACTTTAGTTGCAGAATGCAGGATTCCACAAAAATGATAAAATAAAGGTAGGCACACCCAAAGCAGGGGAAGGTGAGGCATCACCTTTCAGTGGATCTATATTATGACTTTCCTATGGGTTGAAAAACAATAAAAAGGAAATAACATATATTTCAAGAATATTCACAAATATTTCAAGATTTGTATGATTCTTTAAAGCAGTCTGAATATATAAACTTCACCCGTGGTCTATGTTTCAAGCAATGACCCTTTTTTTTGGGTATTACAAACTGACTTGTATTGATATAAAAGTGAATACACTGGAATAACTGAAGCCCACGGACATTTTGTGCTGTGATGAAAAGCGCGAACACGACCTCATGCATGTTAACTCAGAAAGAACTAAAACCCCTATTGCATTTCTCAGAGCAAGACTCTATAGAAGTAGCTTTTGCCAAGTTTATAAAGTCTATTCAAATACAAAGATTATTCACCATTTTGCTTTGTTCCTGTTTTCAAGGCTGCAATTTGCACTGTCAAGGACACTGCCAGCAAATACCACTGTCGGCACTGTCAATAAATGCACTGTCAGCAAATACCTCCTTCGGTGCCGAGGTGCTGCTGCGCACCGTTATCTTCTGGAAATGATAAAGCAAACAAGGAATCTGTCCCTGAAGCATCCCAAACACTGAGCTGGAGGAAGGTCACCTGGAGGAAGACTGAAAACCAAACAGCTATTTGCACCTTTTTGTTTTCCTAGAGGGAGAAGGAGAGCTGACAAGCTGCAGGGATGGAAGAGGTTTGTTTTGCTCATGTCCTGGGAGAGACTCTCATCACTGAAAGCATCCAGGTGGATCACACGACAGGTCACATCTGCCTTTGGGATTTTCTGCATAGAGAGGTCCTCACACCAGTAGAGTATTTCCCTAAAACACATCCTAAATGTCCTCCAGGAGCATCTTCCCCCCTCCTCAGCTATAACTACACACAGATTTTAGCTCATAGGTTCTACGGAAGAGTGGATCCATCACTGCAGGTGTTGCAGCCCGATCCTCCCCAAAACCAGGGCCAGGCACCTAGCACAGTGCTCCGCAGCATGCTCCGCAGCACCGCTCACCGGCTCTGCACCTATAATCCTCAGGTCCCTGCTGAAAGGCGGACAGCAACATGAAACCACCTGGCAGAAAAGCGCAGTTGATGCATTTTCAGAATTATTTGTCCTTGTCATCTCCAGGCTTTATTTATAGTTTATGCTAAAATCCTCTGCTGAATTCTTTTTATCACAATCAGCAAGAGGCACAGCACCTGTAACCTTTCCTTTTTATGATGCAAGTTTCAAGTCAAATAGGCTTCAGAGGTGCTGAGCAAAAGCCTGCAACAATGATCTACAACCCTTATTTTCTTGCTCTGTGAACACAATAAAATATTTTGGGGCTCAAATTACTAGTGCAGGTGTCTGAAGCCAGGAAAAAGGAAAGGAAGGTATAAGGGCCCATAGGAGTGCAAAGAGCCCTGCGGTATGGGGAGCTTCAGGCAAGCAGCAGGAAGTCCCAAAAGGCAACTCTGGCTTCCAAGTGAGTCAAATTTGTAGATTATCAGGCCAATATTGGTGTCCCAGTAGATAAAACCCCAGGCACTCTCCAGCACCCAGCATTGCAGGTCAGTAACGCAGCTCTTGGCATTGGGGATCCCCAGGAGCTGATGGGGGTTTTGTAAAATAAATAAATAAATAAATAAAAAGGGGAAATCCATCCTGGATATAAGCCAACCAAATTCAACCCTTTTTCTCCAAACACTGGTGCTTTCTTCTTCTCCCTCCCATGTTACGACACACGAGCGGAGCATGGTGCCCAATTCAGTGGCAGCACCTGGAGGGGAAGCCAGCTGCACTGATGCAGATGGTCTCCAGCACACCACAAGCTCTGAGCTGCTGAACTGCTCTCTTCGGATCAAATCTGCAATTACAGTTAGGATACAGTTAAGACACGCAGCACGGCAGGCGATTCAGTCCTCTACACCCACCCGGACATTGCACTGCAAGGAAGGAAAGGTCTGAACCAGCTGGAGAGCGACCCTTTTGGGTCACTTGCAGAAAATAAGGCTCTGCTGTCATCATCAGCATGGGGGCCGAAGAAAAGCAAGTATCAGTGATCCTGCTCATCTGATCCTATCTGATCCTGCCTATCTGATCTTCTCTTTCCAATTTATAACTGATGTCTCCCATCCTCCCACTATTGGGAAGAGCTTGGCTTCATCTTTTTGGTACTCCCCTTGCAGATACTAGCAGACTGCTATTAGGTTTCCCTTAAGCCTTCTCTTCTCCAGGCTAAATGTCTCATCTTAGCAAAAAAGAAGAAAAAATGTTCTCGCGAGCTGAAAAATGTTAAGTTTTAGGGGGGAAAAAATCCATTTTTTTCTTTCTTTTTTTTTTTCCTGAACAATAAAGCTGTAACACCAAGTGTTCTGCATGACACCACTTTGATGCTAACACTGTACGGTGTCACTGACATCCCATTTCTCTCATTCCTCCTGGCACTTCAAGCAGAACTGCCTCTGAAATGCAAACTCCTTTACATCTGTGCCAGTTTTCACCACCTTGGTACAGACATCAGTATTATATACAAGAAAATAGGCTCAATTGAAGCCATAAATCTAGATTGCCCTGGCAATACAGAAATGCAACATCTCCACTCAGCGCCAGAACATCCTTCTGATATCTCCAGCCCATGGTGAGAGCATCTGCAGAGCATCTACTTCAATTCCACTAGAGATGGTTAGGAAACACCTCTGTGCTTCATCTAAAGAAAATAATGAAACAGAAAAGCATAATCCTATAATTTCATTTAGAATGAGGTTCTTCACTACTGGCCAAACTACTTTGGAGTTAAAGGGAACAAGATCAGGCACAAATACATTACTCAAGTGGTCGAACAAGGCCATTAGCTACTGCTCCCCTTGCTCACAGCTTTTGATACACCTCTCAAGCATAGGGGAAGACCCAGATCACCTTTTCACTCCAGCTGTTCACTCACCTGGATATTTGCCTCAGGCTGATGAAAGTCATGTTTTTATTTTTTCACTTTACTTTGGAAGCATCAAGATATTTATTTTGTTCATTTTGCAAGCAATTTTGCGAGCTCGCTGCTTATCTACACCTTTTCATTTTTCTCTCTGCTACTTTTCACTATTTAATACTCTATTTATATCAAAGCGATTAAACATGCTGTCATTGCAAACCAAGAATGTGTCACAGCATGTTCAATTTAAGGATATTTATCTTTCAATACTAGCAGAGCATATCTACAAAATTACTAGGATATGCATTAATTTTTAGTTCAGTGACACAAAGAATGCCTAATGAAACCCAAGAGAAGTAACTCCAGCTTTTGGGACCTGCCAGGATGGAATGACACTGGGAGAGGAGCATCTCTTAAGGAAAAAGAGCTTGCTGCTGCTATGCAGCTAAGCACATTATCCAAAAGTCAACTTACTTGAACGGGAGCTTCTCATCATTTGGTTTTATGCAGCGTACGTAGTGCGGGGTGGTGGCATTCAGTGTCTCCATAAGCAAATGCAGGGAGTTCCTGAACTGCGAGACAAAACCATTTATTTTTATGGATGAAGGTGCTTTAAGGTGCAATCCATACCAGCCCATAGCTATAACATGATATAAACCTCCCTATGAGTCCAGCACGTACAGTAGCAATTCAGACAAGATGCTGGCGGGCTCAGGACTTCCAGCTCTACAATGCAGTGCATAGACAAGTGGGAAGCAGAATCACCAAGTCCTTAAGAGTTGGAGAGAGCTTGGGAGATCCCCAGGCCACCCACCTGCTCCAAGCAGGGGCAGCTATGGGCTCACACCAGCTTGCTCAGGGCTCTACCCAACTGTGTCTTGAAAACCTCCAAGGATGGAGACTGCACAACCTTGCTGGACACCTGCTCCACTGCTAGACTGTCCTCATGGGGAAAAATCTGCTTTTTCTTCGGTCAGAACCTCCCTTGTTTCAACTTCTAACCACTATCGCACCTGGAGATACAGAGTCTAAAGAACCCTGCTGCGGTCCCAGCCTGGCTTATGCCACAGCTCCATCCTTCCAGTCAAGGCTGCTTTCCAAGACTGCTAGAAGGCGTCTAAAATATGGCCAAACCGACCCCATCCTACAACCCTGGTGTGCAAGGGAAATCTCTTCAGTTCGCACAATAGCTTTTTATTCATCTCTCTTTCAGCTGAAGAGGGAAGGGAGGCGAGACACCCTCAACTGTGAAAATGAGGTGTCTGGATTCAGCTTTCCCATGCTTCTCATCTCATGTCAAGCCAAGTACTGTCTATCTGCTTTTTTTTCCCCCTCTTTTTAAGCTTGGCCTCTATCGGTCAGCTTGTTTGTGAGCCAAATCACAGGAGACACAGGAGATGCAGTAAGTTTAAACAAAGCAGCTGTGCATTAAGCTTTGGGAGACCATCTGGTTCCCATACCAAGGTAATTGCACAGGTATTGGTCACCTCTTATCACTCATGCCAGGACCAAGAGTGGAGTAACTTGCTGACCCATTCACATTGCACGGTACCTGGCATCCCGCTGTCTTCTTGTGCTCCTTGTTGGCCGCTTTGACCGCGGATCTGGCAGAGCGGATGTTGATCTTGGAGGTCCCCTTCCCCACCGAGGCAGCAGGCACAGCATCCTTCTCATCCTGGAACAAGTCCGCAACCATCTGGTACTGAAAGGAAAGACGAGGGCTGAGTATCCTCATCAGGGCAATAAACTAAAGACAAGAAGCGTTGCAGCCATGTAAACCACACCAACAGAGATGCCAGGGACCCTCTTTTGCAGTTCATCAACTCTTTAAGCATGTGTATTAAATCGAACGAGCAGAAGAGGCAGCTCATTAGCGGAAAGGCTGTTGAAACCCGCTCACGCCATCATTACCAAAGTCATCCTGTCTTTTCAGGACAGGTTATGGCCTTTCTACGGCTAGTTATTTTTATTTATTTATTTAAAAGGAGCAGGATCTTCACATTTGCATTAGGTCCAAAGTTAAACACTAACTGCAGCAGTGCCTGGCAACAATGCCAGCTCCGAAGCCCCGGCTCAGTGTGGCGCAAACCGCTGATTTGCATTTGCACTGCTGCTTTGCATTACTCACACCTGCCTAAAAGTGAGGCAGTTCTGAGCTGCACCCAGTGCTATTGCCCCCCAATGGATTTGGGGAGTTCCTGAGTTTGAGGAACGATGGCGTTCCTCAAGCTCAGCTAATTTGAGCCCTCTGACCCTAAACCTTTTCTGAAAATGAAAAAAAAAAGTTGAACTTTGCTACACAAACTTTAACCAAAACACTGCCTTGTTTTCTTACTTGTTGCTGATCCCTCAAAGAGGATGGCAGAGCCTGAGCAGGTCACAGACCTGAGGTTTGCAAGCTGCTGTTCCACCATCTAAAGGTTAACTCTGCTTTTTCTTCTTCCAGAATGATCCCAAGGAAAATAAATGCTTGGTCTGAGAGAGCCTTGAAAGACTGTTATAGCTCCCACAGCTCAAGGTCACCAAACTGCATTAGACTAGCTCCTCCAGCTCCTCCTAAAGGCTAGTTTGGTGTATTTAGAGCAAGTTCTCAAAAACCAACAGTACTTTACCATGTTATGTTCTTATTAAAGACTGCTGATCTCATTTTTACCAGCAGCTGTTGTCTACGAGTATTTCCAGCCCTGGTGCCGGCTTGTTTGCACAGCTTGCTAGCACAGCAGTCTAAATACTGGCGTGGAAAAGCAACTGTTTGCCTTACACTATCAGATTGCTCGCAGGCTCCGAGATCGTGCTCGCTGGGGAGCCGCTGTGTGCTCACAGCTATTATTTTTATCTCTGCAGCTTGTTCAACTCCTACCCACTGCACGTGCCAGACGAAGGCTTGCACCTTTCCTCCTGCCATCCAGCCCCAAAAAAGACATCCTAGCAGCTGTTTGGCTCTCAGGACGTGCTAATCTCCGGTGCTCTGACTGCTGCAGAAGCGGGATGCTTGAGGGGCAGGTGCTGGAAGGCAACCAACAGAGCCTTCAATTTAGCAGCTCGCTGGACACGGCAGCAAAATTCCAGGCTGTCATTTCAGGTTCTGAAATATCTTTAAATGCTTAGTTGCCTGTGTCATCAATCCCTGTCTCCGATCGCTGCTCAGAGCATTAAAGTGCTGCTACTGGGCCAGTGACCGGCAGTGGTCTCAGGGCTGAATTTTCAGCTTAGGTAAAGCAAAAGCGGTGCAGCTGGGACCATTTGCACCAGCCCAGAAACTGGAAGATAGGAGAGAAGGATAAAACCTTCCTTCCTGATTTCCCAAGTTGAAACTGCTGGTGCATTATCCATAATTACAAAGGGCAGGAATATAATCTCTTTAACAGCATGGCCCCGCGCTCCCGCTTGGCATTCAGACCAGCTTCCTTCCCTCGGAGAACATCATCTCTCAACCATTTTAGCTGACCAGTGCTCTCGGAAGTAATTGCCTGCTTTATAAAGTCCTTCTCTCTGTCTCGTTGGCTGAAATAATTGCATTCTAATTAGCAGGAGGCAATTCCACCACAGTGGGAGCTCTTCATCAGCAACATACTTGCTGACAGAGAGATGTTCAAGCCTTTGCTGTGTTAAATTGGCAGCGGTCTCCCCCTTGCCCATGCATTGACTTGGTGGGAATATGAGGGGGAAGGTAGTGCATACTTCAGGTCTGATCCTGGTCCTTCCCAAGGCAGGACAAAGTCCTTGCGGCATAGCTTTCGTTAGCACAAAGGCAAGCTTTAGACAAATTAGCATGTCCCTCCAAGTTCAGACTTTTCTGTTCAGTTCAGAGAAACTGGACTGCTTTTTACAGAAAGCAACTTTTTTTTCTTTAGTTTAGACATCTGTGGAGTCCATGTGGCAGGTGAAAGGAGATGGAATGAAGAAAAACAACTTTTCTTGAGGGTGACACTGGAACAGGCAGTGCAGAGAGGTTGTGGAGTCTCTTTCTCCAGAGATACTCAAAACCCTCCTGGACACGATCCTGTGCGGATCCCAGATTCAACCTAGGTGTCCCTGCTTGAGCAGGGAGGCTGGACCAGGTGATCCCTAGAGGTTCCCTCCAGCCTCAACCCATCTGCGACTCTGAACCTACCTGGCAGAAGGACAAGTAGAAAGTAAAAACGCAGGATTTTGGAGGTTTCATGAAAAGACCACAGTCCCTCGCAGACCAGGAACCAGCTGCAGAGCCACCATGGCAGCACTGGGAACTTATCAAGTGCTTCTGCGTGATCCAAGGAGCATCGGCATAGTTTTGGAACCATGTAAGTCCAAGTCTTTGGCCTTCAAATATATCTCCTAATAGTTTAAGTTACTCCGCTCCAAGCAAGAAACCCTATATTTCTTGAAATAAAACCAACTGCAAGGAGTGTGGTTTGGCTCTTTGCTATCAAAGTCCAGCCTACTCTGCAGGGCAGGAATGACACTCGTGCAAGAGGCCAACCAAGGTGCATGATCCATAACAGGCCTTATTGTTTCTGGAGTGCCATTGTGGTGCCCATTCCATCCAGAGGCATTAAGAGATGGAGATAGCAGCAAGCCAAGAGAAGGAACCAAGCCTCTTGCTCTCCTCCCCATGGAGCAACTACTTCATGAGGATGAGGATTTCCCAAGAAAGGTTTGCAAAACCTTGGTAAAACCCAACTGTCAGCAGATGCTGATGCTGTGCAGGCCATGATGGCAAGGTAAGGGAGGCAGTAAACTCTGACTTTGCCCCTCCTCATTTGGCCATGTGCTTTCATCATAGCTACAAAGCCATCAGACACCTCCAAGCATTTATTCAATCCTCCAACCCTCACCCAAAATGGCCATCGCTGGAGCAGCAGCAAGTTCAGCACTGGCTAAATAATTTATCATAGAGCATCGATTATTCCCCTAGACTACTCGGCGTTTCTAATAAGCCCTAATCAGGCATGATTTTTGCTCTGGGAAAGCTGTAAGCTTCCTGAGCACACAGTGCTTTTGATTTGGGCATTATTAGAGCCCAGTTTCACAGTTATTAGACCTGCAACTGCCCCCGTGGACAGGAAAATTGCATACCTTGCCATCTTCCTATGAATTCAGTGCTGAAATGCAGGGCGAGCCATTGACAACACTCCATTAATTTCCCACTCTCGCCTCTCTTATTTGACAGGAATAAACTCCTGCTTAAAACACTACTATAAATAATATTTACTTCCTTTCCCCTCATCATTCTCCTTCTCAGGCAAAGGGACCAAAATCTCAGCATGTGACATATGCTTCTGTTAAAAACATTTGGGGGAATTAAAAAGTTAGAGATGCACCTGGAAGGGTTAGGGCAATTGAAAGAAGCCTTAACTCATTAATTAGCAATTAAAGACTTGTAGCAATGACTTTGATTGGCAGGGGAGTGTTTCCAATCTGTTTCTAAACAATTCAGACATGAATTTCCTTAACAGTCTGTATCATTTTCATTTTTAACCAAAGCCCCTGTGTGCTTTATGCATATGCATGTCCATGTCACATGCGTATTGTCAATGTGGGTTCAAGGATGGAAATGGGGCAATACTGGAAGTCGATATAAAATCTGACCGTTTTGCAGACAAGTGTGGCCTCTCCTACACAAAGCAGACCCCAGATCCCTTTCCTACCCTTACCTTGCTGGCTTTCGGGATGTTGATCTGCTCTTCATACACGGTATCCCTGTATTTCTCAAGAAAGCCTTCGCATTGGTACTCCACCTAACACAAGGAAAGGGGAAAAGGCAGAGGTTAAATTCCTCCTCCCAAAAGTCCGATAGCGCAGCCACAACGCGCTCCTCCTGAGGCAAGCTCACTCAAAATGCCTAAGGGGGAGAGGGGAATAACTAGAATGTAACGACCATTATTTTTAATTAAAAAAAAAGTGAATCTGAACAAGGGCAAAATCCTTAACACAAGCACAGATTGTTTCTTAGTCATTAAACTATTTTGTAGGGCATCCAGGTGCATTTTCACCCAAACCAGTGGCAGAACCTCAAGGATTATTATTCCCTTGTCTTTTTATTATTATTATTATTATTTATATATTTTTTTTTTATTTTCCCCCTTAAAAGGGGGTCCAAAGCTCCCTGTGAGCTAATCGATAAACTTCAAAAGGACAGAAGGACACTATACACACACACATGCACTTCTGTATTTGTAGCTTTACACTTTTAACATTTTCTATTCAACTCCAAAACGTTCATGCAAAGCTTGGCATCTTCTCGCTCCAAACAGCAGGATTCCAACATACTGTTCCAAAACTCCTGCTCTCCCAAATAATCCCCCACTCCAATATTTCTTCAGTGAAGCTGCCCTGACAGTAATTCATTTCACTATGGCTTGGAGAAAATAGGATTTTTCTCTGCTCAGGAAAGTGTACCTATTTAAAGCTTAATGCAATAGTTGAGAGGCAGGAGTCTTCAAGCTGATGAAGGTCTGAGCACCCAGCCAAGCATCCCTCTAACAGGAGCTCACTGCTCCTATAAATTAATTGAGTGTATGTGTGTGGACCTCTTCTTTGCTCCACCCGACTTGCCTTTCTGCATTCAAGCCCCCAAGCACACAGCGTTACCTTGTCTGCGAAGTGCACCATGATGAAGGTGGTGTTGGACATGCGGGGCTTCTGGAAGTGCTGGCTGCCAGCGTGCCGGTCGTACAGCTTCTGCGCCCAGTTGTGGTCCGTTCCTTTGGGCACCTGAGCGGGAAGGAAAGGAACACAGATGCAATCATCAGATGTACAAATGCCCTGACTGCCCAGAAGCTCCTGTCCCGGCTGGCTGAGCAGGAGGAAGGACACCAGGAACCACAACAGCTTGGGGAAGAAGCAAGTCTACGATGTGCATTACAGTCAACAAGAAAAAGTCAAAAATATGGCCCCAAACTCCCATTTCTCCACTGGTGTCACCAAAATTTAACAAGCAGGAGCTTGAGAACCAACCTATGAAAACTTCCAGGTCAACATCCCAACTCATGCCTCCATGGGCATTCCCCACACCTTCATCCGTGCTTCAGAACCTGTTGACTGGAGTGCCAAGGGGGCTGCTGCAGCATTTGCTGCCTGGGCAAGGGATGTCTTTGGTTTTGTCACATGGACACACTGGCATTACCACTGCTCAATAATAAATAACGTGCATTACAAGAACGCAGCCAACAGCAGCTACATGGATATATGAGAAACAAAGTGCCTGTCCTCCCTGGTTCTGGGAATGGGTGCTATGTTATTTTCATATATAGTCTTGCACAACCACAGTAAAACCCCCTGAACGCCCAGGTATTTGGGCTGAAGAATGAGATCCTGTCCACAGTTATAGAAAGAGAACAGTTAACAAAGGTCCACCCAAACCTGCTGATATCAAAGTTCTCAGCAATGTATGGGGAGACAAGTGGCACTGAAATCTCAGCAGCTAGAAACAGGCTCCAGGGTTTCTGGCACATGGCAGAAGGAGCTGGGAAAGGCTAGACACTGTCTTTTGAACAGCATGGGAAAGTGCACATCCTGTATCAACTGCATAACATGAAGGTAACCTGCCATAAAACACAACAGGAACCCACAGGAGAGCTTGAGAGCAGCGGGGAGCTCACGAGCTTGGTCAAACAAATCCTCCTCTGGCAGTTTCAGAGTCACATTGTCCCTCAGTGATCAAAAATTCCTCAAGATTCATAATAAATAATTGCACAAAGATGTCATGATGGGCACAGCAGTCGGGCAGCAGGACCCTTTACAGGGAAAGCTGGATATCCATAGCAGCATCAGATGTTACTTCCAAATGATCTCTGAGAATAGTATGGAAGATGAACTGCACTCATGCAAAGCAGGTGGTTTGGGGTAGAAAAGCAGAAAACTGCATCCAGCTTTGATACAGAGATATCACTACATTCCATAAAGAATTTTCAAGTTCCTTCAAAGGCAATTTCAGTCTCCTGAACACCAGCCCAGGCCAGCTCCTCTTGAAGAAGAGGAAGAGAGTGCTGGAGCTGCTCTTAACATATTGCCTCCACCCTCAGTGTCCTCAGGGAACTCTAATGACTCCAACCAAAGTCATTCTTTACCCTCTGTGACAGGACCAAACATCTTCAGAAGCTTCCTGGTACTCCAGATATCCAAGCACATCTTCTACATGACCTTCTAACTTGCCAGGACCGGATTTTTGGAAGGCTGCCTCTCTCCTTACTCTCTGTCTCTGCTGATGGGCTTTATATTGGTTCTTCTGTCTCTCCTCAAAAGCTCTGCTCTTATTCTAAATTATTGGAATTTAGGACTTCCTAAATCCCGTGGGCAACTTTCTGAACTTGTGCTGGCCCTGGCTCACAAGGCTACTGCAAGGCCACTTTCTGCTGATGGGGCATCACGCTTCCTGTTCCTCTGACCTCTTCTTAGGCCAATGCAAAGCCAAGAGGTCCTAGATGCCCTAGCGATCCTCCAGCATGGGTCATGGGGAAGACTGTGACAAGGTCCTTTGAGGACTCCAAGGAAATTTAGTAGAAGGTGCAGGGTCACAGTCCCACAAAGATTATAAGGAACCTTGTGCAGATCAGAGATGTAACAGGAGGTTGGATCAAATGAGGCCCCCCTCCAGCCTTAATAACTCTATGACAGCTCTCAACTCCAAAGACCTGAAAGACCTGTCTAGTTAAACCCAAGGAATAAAAACAGATCTTAACATACTCTTTTCTTAGAGGTCTTATGGTTTGCTTTCAAGAGACAGTTTTAGCCCTTCAAAACTCCAGTTCCTAATCAAAACTTTTCATTCATTGCTGATTCTCATTCCTGTTCTGTTTGCCCCCTTCTCCAAACTCTGTGGTGAGACACTCACTGAGCCCTGAAGGTCTATGACCTCTGTTAGTCAAATGGCTTCAACATTTCTAGAAAGCTCCCAAACTCTCATTTAAAATAATAATAATTAAAAAAATCAAACTATGATGACTTGAGCACCAATGTGGAAGCTGCATTGTCCCCATTTTGCTACACTGCCCAAACTCCACCACTGTCCCCTCGGTCCCCAAGCACGTTTCCCCACTTTGCCCCATGCTGTTGAGACAGCATGCCTACCACTCAGCTCAACACCAGCAAGGGGGACCATGGAGCCACCTTGATGGGTGAAGGACCACCAGCAGCAATGTGGGTGTGAAGGTTTTCATGCAGACACCGCTGCTTTTACTTGACAGGCTTGCTGAAATCTTCATAAAGCTGAAGCCTTTTTGCAGGTTATTACAAAAGAGCCAATTTGTGGGCCCATACAGGAGCTGGTGACTAATCACAGCTTCCCCTGGTGACAGACACCACTGAGACAATTGGTACCTGACATGGGGGAACAGCTCCTGTGCCCCAGTTTCTTGGGCAAAAAAAAGTCACAGATTAAAAAATACTAAAAGTTAGAGAGAGATTTGCAGTCAAGTTTCCCTTCTCTGTGCTGTTTCACGTTGCCATTATCTTCTAGGAGAAGAATCGCCTCCTAGATGAGAGCAGAGCTCCATCAAATGCAACGTCCCGTCACCAGGAGCAACCAGCGCCCGGTGTTTTTGAGTGGAGCCAAGGGACTTACCAGACAAGTCACCAGGGAAACTTTCCTTATGGTCCTCTTGATACTTAGGAGCTGCCTCAAGCTCAAACAACTTAACAGGCTTAACGGTGCAGACAGAAAATGAAATTTGGGCGCCAAATATGAAGCAAAAGTGTCTGACCTTCCTGAGCCAGCTCTGGATAAGATGCTATTTTAGGACTGTTAAATTATGTTTAATTCACTTTCATTTTCAAGTTATGTTCAGAAACTGTAACAGACAGGATAAGACAAGCTGGGAGGAAGGCTGAAACTACTTCTCTGCTGTGCATATGCTTTTAGCTGTTCCTGCTAGCTGGGCCTCTGGAGGACCTCAAATGTAATTTTTTAGGTGTTTTCCTTGGCCATGGGCAGAGCCTGTGCAGGACGTGCAGGCTGAAGGCAGGCCTGCCACGTCTGGGGACTGTCACACTGCAGAGTAGTCACTTAACAGGTCACCTTGCTTCCACAGGCAAGGACAGGCCACATGTCTCGTTAAACCCCAATGGGGACCAAAGTCAAAAATAATGAATCCCAAACCTTGCCCTGTGATGCAACATGACATGCCTGCCCTTGCACCATTGGAAAAAGCCCATGGATCTCATCAGGTCAACAGGGACCAGCTGGGCACTCTGATGACCTTGGCCATTCAGCAGCAAGACCCCTTTCCTCCCCTGTGTCCATGCACCACCCCTCTTGCGTTTGACTACAAATCCCCAAATCCATCCCAAAACAGCAAGATGCTTCCTGCCCTACAACGCATCTAAGACTCCATGGAGATTCTTCCCAAAGAGATGGCAACTAATTGAGCATGCTATCACCAAACTGGCCCGAGGAACCGTTGGGAGCAAAATGAACACATCCCTCCCCAGTTCAGTACATGCGCCTCCACAAGGCAACTTTATCCAGTGAGAAGGTTGTCATCTGCCTCTTCCCACGAAGCTCCATGCCAAAGAGTAGGTGCCCCAGCTTCTCAGAAGAATTTCCCACCTAGCACACTTTGTTCCTAGATGCATTTGGCAATTTATGACCAAACAAGAAAAAGTTCAGCCTTCTTTCTGGATTCCCATGTAGGTTTGCAGTTCTGGCATTTCTTGTAAACTCGTAAGCCTGAGTTAATTTAAGTTGGTATGAGAGACAAGTGGTAAGCACTGCGATCTACTGTCCCAAAAATGCAGTCTTGCCTTGAGAAATAAATATATTTTTTTAATGTCCCAACATTTTCTAATATAATTTGTCTGACCTTTAATTAAGGAAAAAAAAAAAAAAAGCCCTCTGTCTCTATGGTTTCAGAACTACAGACCAACAGAAGCAAAGGAAGGACCCAATCCAAACCCCAATGAAAGATCGCTAGATTAGTTATTAATGGGAAGCCAACACAGGTGAGGACACCTGTACAGAATGTCATCACCAGCTCCTGTTTCTCTACTCCAAAGGAGCCAAGAGGACATCTGATTTCAGTCCTCTGCAAAACTATGGACTGAAGTCAACACGAGTTTGTCAACAGCTTCAGCAAATCCTTGTAGCATGGTCAATTCCCTCATTACTCATCACAGCCCAGGCCTGATTTTCACCGCTCCAGGACGCAGGCATTCCCCAAAGAGACATATTTCTCACTTCAGGCCTGTGGCACAGTTCAGCACAGCAAGGTTAACCAACCAGAAGACCCTCCCAGGCACACATTTCCATATGCCGAGTGCCACAAAAGCATAAACTCTGAAGTCTGGAGAGTTTACACTAAATGTAGTTGACTTCACCTCAAATAACTCTAGCAGGAAGATTTTGTTCTCCCTTGGGACAAAACATGGACTGAGGCAGGGAGGAATGTCAGCTCCTGGATTAGGTTGAAAGATCAGAATGTCACAAGCAGGAGCTGTCCCTAGGTGCAGCCCGGCCAGACACACGAGTTTTGACATTACATGGCATGAACAGGATTCCCACTTTATAAAGCAGCAGCAAACTTCTTCCAAAGAGGCTTGCAATGGTCCTGAAGCAAAACAATAGCCAACGGCCTGCCCTAGCCCTCAGCACCCAAGCAACACGTGTCCTTTACCCTCCTGTGAGCTACGACAGGTAAAGGTCTGTGAGCTGAAGAACAACCCATTCTTTAACCTTTGAGAAAACCTAAATTGACAGCAAAAAGATGAGTGGTTTTCTTTACCTTGCACTCTTCATCCAGCAGGTCCAAGATACCAAGTTTTGCTTCTATAAGGTCAATGCAGGGCTGGTTATCATAGAAGTCTATAAGCGTCCAGAGGATTTCTTCCTTCATGTACTCTTCTTGTTCCAGCTTGAACACATGCTGAGATGAGAAGAGCAAAATTACCAACCTGCACCTTGAACACCCCAGGGCCAGCTCCCTTCATTCTTCAATACCATGAATAGTTTTCCTGCAGCATGTCAAGAAGTCACAGAAACTTTAGGTGCTTTGTGCAGGAAAATGTACATGACCAGGAGATACACCCGGGGCTATTAAAAATCCCTCTCTCCTTTGGGACTCCACTGACTAAAACAAGGGACCCGCAATGGATTCACTAGCATGAAGCCAGGCCATGTTGAGCATGTGTGCCCTGACGGATGAGCACCAATCCACAAAGCTTCCTAGGAGAGATATCACCTTCGGCACCATAACTGACTCATGAACATCTCTATTGCAGATTCTGATTTTTCTAAAAATAGCAATAATAATAAAAGGTTATTTCTATGGCTTATATATCTCAGACCTATCTCCAGGCAGATAAATTGTCTTTGGCTATTTCTGAGACATTAAGCATATTAAAAAAAAAACATATTTTTCAAGTGCAGTTCTTTTTCTTCAAAAGATGGCTTTTTAAAATCTCTTCAAACATGTCATCTCTGAGTTGAAATTTATAAACTTTAGAAGTGATAGTTGGACACATTAAGAAAGATATGCACAGTGCAAACAACCTATCATTTCCCTTTCATTTTTACAAGCAGTGATCTGATGTATTAGAGATATCTTAAATGTTTGTGCCAGGCATGTGATACCGTTCCAAAGTGCCCAACTCCTCCTGCAGTACTTAGTTGCTCCAGTTTAACAGATTCTCCCTCAAATCTTGAAGTTAATAGCAAGTCTTTCCCTGCCTACAACCAGGGCAGAAGATGACCCCTTAATGATTTTGCTTTCAGTCCAGGTAAGTGCTTATACTTAATAAAATAGAAGAATTTGTTGTGTCATGTAAAAAAGGAGGGTGTATGGCTCGGCCATGTAATCCAGAATTTCAGTTGTTGCGGTTGAAGTCACGTTTAATCAGCAGGTTTTCACTAGTGCTTTATCACACAAGGAAAACCAGGACTGGGCGCAACCACCCATCAGCTCCAGCTCATCTTAGGAATGAAACCATGCAAACCAAAGCTGGCAAACTCCTGACTTATTCAAAAACATCAGCGGGCCTTTGCTTAAACCATTTGTAAACCTGCTTCCAGTATCAATCTTATAAATAAACCAAGCACCATTTCCAACTTGGCCCAAGTATGCAGTGCACAAGCCTTGCCTGTGAGAGATGGTATCGCAAGGACAACATTCGTGATCATTAAAGTACAAAGCAGACATGCAATTGTCTGGCCCCAATGAGTTTTCTAAGTTTGATGACACGTTTCCAAGTCGACCTTACCAAGTTGAACTGCTGCTGGAGCTTTTCGTTAGCATAGTTGATACAAAACTGTTCAAAGCTATTCACTTCAAAAGTTTCAAACCTGAAAAACAATGAATAAAACAGCATTAAGAGTCACTGCTTATTAAAAAAAAAATCTACTTCACTCTGTGATGGTGTCATCTATGTGACAGGAAACATTGGTTATTCAGTCTTGTTGAATTCCTATCTCAAGTCTACACTTTACTCCTCTTACCCCAAATTTGTATCTTTCCTTTCTAAAACTCAAGGGATTCAAAAAGTCTATTCTGATAAGCGCAAGTCTGATATTTCATACAGCCGTAGCTGCTTGCACATTAGACAGTAGTGCCATCTGAGATGAGAAACGTAACAATTCCTCTTGAGGAAAAATATCATTAAATCTTAAGGGCACATATATTCACTGTGAAGGTGATGGCCAATCACTAGCTGCTATTGTTTTTTTAAAAAAGATATTATTTTTAGTGCAATTTAATAGAGCAGAAAGAAAAATTCATAATTACAGCCTCTGCATTGCATCCTCATTTTACTCCTATTAATTTTAATAATGAGTTTTAAGGCATGGTTGGCAAGGCATAAAACTTTTGACAAATTTCTGTAGGGATTAAACTTATAGAAAAAGTGGCAAAGTCCCCTCCATCAAATGAATAAGCTGCTGCAGTAAGTGCATGGCGCTTGGGTTGGGAAAATGCTTCAAGCTTCTTTCATGCTTCACTAAGAAAACACTTGTTTTCATCTGAGGGCCTGGCACAGGTCTGGCCCCTACTTACAGGGGGCAAAGAGCCTTTCCCCAGGCCATGTTAGAAGGTCTCCCTTTCTGTCATTCCCAACCCTACCAGAGACCATCTGGGATAAGTGCACATTGAGCTCAATGTAGACACTTTGGGAGATCAGGGTGCTCTGCTGGAAAAGTGAACCAAATTGAGGAGGTCTCCCCATAGCCACCTAAAGAGTAAGAGCATCCCCACCTATAGATGTCGAGCACGCCGATGAAGGAGTGCTGCTTGACGGTGGTGTGCAGGGCCTTGTTGATGTGCTTCATGATCCAGTTGAAGAGCTGGGCGTAATGTGCTTCGCCAGGGCATCCCTGGCGTTGAGCCCCTGCTGAAGGGACGTGCTCTTCATGTAGGTCTCAGCCATGGTGACCAGCTTGCAGTGGCAGAGTCAGTGCTGCATCTGGTCATGCTCCACGCCCAGCAAGCCACAGAAGGTGTTCAGGTGCTCGTCCATGCTCTGCGAGGGAAACAACAGGATATGAACGTGGCAGGTGCTCTCCAACACTTGCAGGGTGCATCAAAAACTGCTCCCCTTCCCACCACTGCCATCCAACCCCACTAGACTTGGGCAAACAGGGGAGATGGCTCACACCTAACGCTGAGCAGTGATGCTGCACAGCTTTGCTATGCTCCAGCTATCTTTATCATCTCAATCTTCATAGAAGAGTAGGTCTGTATGGTGAGTGTCACCAGAAAAGAGCACTGGTGGCTTTGTTCCCACTTTCTGTCCACTTTGTAGTGACACCATGTGCTCCAAAGGAGGTGCTCCCCTCTCAGGAGCATTCCCCAAAACCCCTTCCACCTCAGCTTGTGCAATGAGATGACCAGGATGGACAAGATGCCACAACTACAGCCCCCACCATGTCACCGCGAGCATATAAAGCCACCGAGAAGCAGGTTTAGTTCTCTAGCATCTTTGCTCTACAACTGCTATTTTCAACACCAAGCAGAAGTAGACTAAGACCAACCAGAGCTGAGCACAAAGCGAACATGCCGTTGTATCCCCTCTTCTACAACATAACTCCATCACTTTTGGATAACCAAGCTGCAAAGTGGTGTTAAGAGAAGGGGCATAATCAATAAAATGAAAACTCTACTTAGTTTTCTTCAGTGTATTTTCTTTCCTTATACAACATTAGACAATGTAGTCCTAAGTCTACTACATAAAGAGAGCAGACACCTTTGGGACAACGAGAAATCAGGCTTCCTTTTGCCACTGTCACACCAATAAGAAGTTGTTTCCAACTATATATGTATTTGCATAAAGGAGATGGGCTTGGGAACAGGGAGAAAAATACAGTTTCAAAGTCCTCCAGGGCACTTTGTTGCTCTAACGCATTTCTGACTGCAGATTCAAAGTCCTCACAGGGTTGATTTAATACCACGCAATTAAACTCGAAGGCAATTAAACAACATGAACTCCATTGCAGAACTCAACGCTGCCAGAGTGGACAGTGTTATATATCCATATTGCCAAATATCAAGAAAATTACCCCCAGCATCCAACTAATTGCATGCAGCATTATCTCAAGGATAACACTAGGAGTGCATGCTGAACCCATTTTAATATTTTAATTAGGAATAAATGATCTAGTCTGGGAGGCAATGATAATTGATAGGACAGTGTTTGCCACAAAAATTGCCCTTTTTTTTTGTTCTCCTGAACAAACACATGGAAACAGGAAAGTCACCACTAAGGCATCTTTGGTCTTATTTATTCCCACTAATTAGGTGCAGTACTTAGCAGTCATGCCTTGATGTGCACGGTGCTCCTTCGAACACTCGATGACCACACACATGACAGCGGCCATCGAGTGTCAGTGCCAGTCTCCAGTAGCACAAAAAAAAAAAAAAAAAAAAAAAAAAAGACATATTTGCTTATTTTTCCTTAAATCCCTCTGCTTCCTGATAGACCCCATATGCTGGTGGCACTCAAAGATTTGCCAGTTTTCCTGCAGCAAAGGCAGTCATGGAAAATTAACACCTTTAAGAAAGGAGGAAAAGCTAAAGCAATGCTGGAGCTTAAGGCATTAAGTGACATTTGGGGCTCTTTTTAAAGCAAAGAAAGAATCACGCTGTTTACAGGCAAGTCAGTGATGAGAAACAGGGTGCTGCTGCCCAGGGAGAAGCCAAACGGTCAGGATGTGACCCTTGATGGGTTTCCAACAAGAAGCAATGGAAAATAGGAGGAAAAGGATTCCCTAGGGATACATACCAAGGTCCTGTGAAGCAGGAGGCATCCAGCCTAGGCTGCACAAACAGTTTCTCCCACCCTGGTCACCCACCTACCGAGATGCTGCAGGCGTCTCTATTGTGCTCCGCTTGGAGGCCCAGGTTGCCCAGGTGCAGAATGGCAGCGATGATCTGGAAGATGGTGGTCTGGTGGGACTCCTTCACTCCTGTGGGAGCAATGGAGAGGCCCATCTGCACTGGGCAGCACGATCCATGGCTTTTAAGCCAAACGCTGCAAGGGGGGTTGACTTCTGCTGGAAAATTTTCTAGTTCCGATTTTTCTGCAACACCCTCAGCAAACTGTGCAGAAGGGATGATCAAGGCCACCATGGGAGCTCTTCACATCCACTACTATGTTTTAATCCTTATTAATAGCATAGTTGTGAGCACGAGGGGACGTAAAACAAAACAAGGTGAGCTCCCAAAACTCACTTGGCTCCTTATTGCCGCTGTTAGCGAAATATCAACGTTTCTTGCAAGAAGCCTGTGCAGGAGCCCTTACCGAGCAGAGCAAAGGCGTGCCTGGTCTTCTCCAGGTCCTTGGCGTCATCCATGTCCTCGATGGACACATCACCTCCCTGCGACGTGTAGAAGAAGTCTTTGGCACATGCTGGGGGAGAAGGAAGCAAGAGCATGGGCATCAGCGAGGCAGCATAGCATTGATGGGGCACAAAATACGGCTCTCTGCCCAAGTACATATATATTGCATATATATTTACGTATATATACACACACACTTCTATATATACACATATATACACACAAAAAATAGGTGTGTATACATATATCTGTATATAGATGCATAAAGCGTGTGCATGGATATATAAATGAAGTTCAGCAGGTGGATTTTATGCATTCATATGTACATACAAGGGAAAATAATGAGGAAAAAAGGCGCATTCCTCATCAGGCTGCTAGTAGCCACAGCCTGTGCTTTTCCAACTTTGGTTGCCACCAGAAGGTCCCTGTCCCTCGGCAGCCTCCCCGTGGGCTTTTACATTAGCTGTGCTTTCCAGTCACAGGAAAATCCTTTAATTCTTTCTAAATGTATAACCCCCTGAGACAGAGGGGTTTCATGCCCCAAACTCTGCTCTGGGGACAGAAACTGTCGATTGGGGTCAGTCAGGCAACCACCAGCTCCGAATGGGCCCAGCTCAGCAGGACTTCGTCCAACCAGACCTCAAATATCCCAAATAACCGAGGTTGCAAAGAAGTTGCCCCTTTTGGAGGATGCGGCTCATTCAAACGCAACTTTCAAGAAATTATCAGCCACTGCCGCTCCAACGTGGAGCCGTTCACATACTTGTGCTTAGCACCACACAGCAAATGAAAGGAAGGCACAGAATCCCAGAACAGTTGAGGTTGGAAGGGACCTCTAGAGATAATCTAGTCCAACCCCCCTGCTCCAGCAGGGACACCTAGAGCACGGGGCACAGGGTGGCATTCAGGCAGGTTTGGAAGATCTCCAGAGAAGGAGACTCCACAACCTCTCCGGGCAGCCTGCGCCAGGGCTCTGTCACCCTCACAGGAAAGAGCTTCTTCCTCACATGGAGGTGGAACTGCCTGTGTTTCAACTTGCACCCGTTACCCCTCGTCCTGTCACTGGCCACCACGGAGAAGAGCCTGGCCCCATCCTCCCTACAATCACCCCTCAGGTACTTGAACATGTTGATCAAATCTCCTCTCAGTCTTCTCCAGACTAAATGGGCCCAGCAGGCACAGATGACAAATGACCACACACCACGAAATTTAGAGCAGAAGTGAGCCAAGGCAGCTTCCCCTCCAGGGAAATACCTCACAGTCTCACCATCAGTGCCACCACCTCCTGCGCCACCAGCTGCTAACATCACATGTTCCCCCTCTGGACAACTGAAGCTGAAAGCCACAGTCGTAAGAGCATAAAGATGCCCTGGATGATGCATGGAGAGACCAGGATCTCCCACAGCCTTCAATACGACCAGTCTCTGTTAGCAGAAACTCATGCATGAGGGCTTGCATGAGGGCTTAAATCTCCATGGGTCTACACACTCCACAAGGAAAGGAAGGTGGTCACGCAGCTGGAGTTCTACGGAGTCAATTCATTGCACAGTTTGGGTTGGAGTCAATTATTTCTGATTTTAGGATGCAAGCGAGCAAAAGCCTCACTCAAGATATTCTCATTAAAATGAGCCTCAGCCCACTGACCGAAAACCTTGGAGGTGCTCTTAGGGCCCAACGGTGGCCTATTGGGTTGTGTGAGCTTGCAATGAGTACCAACACACGGTTACATCATAGAATCATTACGGTTGGAAAAAGACTTTCGAGATCATCGAGTCCAACCATAACGTCACTGGCTCTGCAACCACCATCAGGAAGCCACTACAGGAGGTCTATTCTTTGATGACCTTCATAAACCGATGAAAATTGCCACCAGGAAGAGAGACATCCTCGATTTCACTTAATCAGCCAAGGGAGATGGTAAGGACTTGATCACCCTCATCTCATTATGGCTCACACCTTCCCCACATACAAAAGCAGAACGAAACCCTGGGAGAAATACAGGAACATAGTCAGGGAATGCAGAGATGCGACAAGGAAAGCTAAGGCGCGGTTGGAATGCAATCTGGCAAGGGATGTTAAAAATAAGAAGAAAAATTTCTTCAAATATATTAACAGCAAAAGGAAGATCAGGGAAAACGTGGGTCCGCTGGTGAGCGGGATGGGCACCCTGGTTACGAATAACACAGAAAAAGCAGAGTTGCTGAATGCCTTCTTTGCTTCAGTGTTTACCAAGGGCAGCCCTTTAGAGCCCCAGGCCCTAGGGACAAGAGAAGAAGCCTGGAGAGAGGAAGACTCGCCCTGGGTAGAGGAAGATTGGGTCAGAGAGCACCTAAGGAAACTTGATACCCACAAATCCATGGGCCCTGATGGGATGCACCCCAGAGTGCTGCGGGAGCTGGCAGAGGTCATAGCTAAGCTGCTCTCCATCATCTTTGAAAGATCCTGGAGAACGGGGGAGGTGCCGGAGGACTGGAAGAAAGCCAATGTCACGCCAGTCTTCAAAAAAGGCAAGAAGGAGGACCCAGGCAACTACAGGCCAGTCAGCCTCACCTCCGTCCCCGGAAAAGTGATGGAACGGCTGATACTGGCCATTGTCTCCAGGCACGTGGAGGACAAGAAGGTGCTCAAGAGTAGTCAGCATGGATTCACCAAGGGAAAATCATGCTTGACTAACCTGATAGCCTTCTATGACGGAGTGACCAGCTGGATAGATGAGGGGAGAGCGGTGGATGTCGTCTATCTCGACTACACCAAGGCTTTTGACACCGTCCCTCACAACATCCTCCTGGGCAAGCTCGGGAAGTATGGGATAGATGAGTGCACAGTGAGGTGGATTAGGAACTGGCTGGATGGCAGAGCTCAGAGCGTGGTGATCAGCAGTGCAGAGTCCAGTTGGAGGCCTGTAGCTAGTGGGGTCCCCCAGGGGTCAGTCCTCAGTCCAGTCCTGTTCAATTTATTCATCAATGACCTGGATGAAGGCACAGAGTGCTCCCTCAGCAAGTTTGCTGATGATACCAAACTGGGAGGAGTAGCCGATACCCCAGAGGGCTGTGCTGCCATCCAGAGGGACCTGGACAGACTGGACAACTGGGCGGTGAAAAACCTCATGCAATTCAACAAGGCCAAGTGCAAGGTTCTGCACCTGGGGAGGAATAACCCCAGACACCAGTACAGGCTGGGGACTGACCTTCTGGAGAGCAGCTCTGCAGAGAGGGACCTGGGCATCGTGGTGGATGATAAGTTGACCATGAGGCAGCAGTGTGCCCTCATGGCCAAGAAGGCCAATGGGATCCTGGGGTGCATTAAGAAGAGCGTCTCCAGCAGGTCGAGGGAGGTGATCCTGCCCCTCTACTCAGCCCTGGTGAGGCCACATCTGGAGTACTGTGTCCAGTTCTGGGCTCCCCAGGACAAGAGGGATGTGGAGCTCCTGGAGAGAGTCCAGCACAGGGCTCCAAAGATGATCAGGGGCCTGGAACATCTGCCCTATGAGGAGAGGCTGAGGGAGCTGGGCCTGTTCAGCCTGGAGAAGAGAAGGCTGAGAGGGGACCTGGTCAGTGTCTACAAGTACCTCAAGGGAGGCAGTGAGGAGGATGGTGCTGGTCTCTTTTCAGTGGTGGCCACTGACAGAACTAGAGGTAATGGCCACAAACTGAAGCACCAAAAGTTCCACAGGAACTTAAGGAAAAATTTCTTAACAGTGAGGGTGACAGAGCCCTGGAACAGGCTGCCCAGAGAGGTTGTGGAGTCTCCTTCTCTGGAGATCTTCAAAACCCGCTTGGACGCGGTCCTGTGCCACGTGCTCTACGTGACCCTGCCTGTGCAGGGGGGTTGGACTAGATGACCTCTAGAGGTCCCTTCCAACCTTAAGCATTCTATGATTCTATGAAACCAGGAATGCTTCTGTTTCAAAGGTTTACAGACACTTGGCAAATGCTCCCAACATGCCTAAGGTTGACCAGGAAGTTGTTAGTTGATAATTACCCAGAAATTATCTCTCTACTCAATTAATATTGTTTCTTAGGAAATTTGTATTTCCATACAACTCAAAAACAACACTTTCTAATTATTATTTACAAAATCGTAGTTAGTCTAGAACTGTTTTTAAGTCTGAATGTCAAACTTCTTTTACTTCAAGCAAATACAAATCTGCAGGGAAACTGCAGGACCACAGTCCCTTGGGGTGTCCGTGCCCTAGCACGGTAGCATCTGAAAGCACTACAAAAATACAGGCCAGGAGAGAAAGTGGAAGCAATCCATAGGAGGTCCTTGGCAGGAGACAAAGCAAACCCGGACCACAACACAAGAGAGGTCTCATCTCCAGGTTTCCAGCTCTCTTGGGTCTTGAGATCTGCTACTAGCATCTGCTGATACCATGTTAGCCAACCTAGGAGGACCACAGTTGTCCACATTAAGAAAATAAAACAAGCTGGAAAGGCGCCCTTCGGAAACCCTCTACACGTCTTGCACAGCACGGATGCATTAAGCTGCCCCAGTAGGTAGTGAGGAACTTATACCATTAGGATCACAGGAAAATGCAAGTTGAAAAAGACCTCAAGAGGTCATAAATCTAATTATAATGCTTCTGAATAATTATTAGCAAGTTATTAGCAACAACAAATCAGAACATCTCAAGTTTTAAACACAAGTTCCTGCAAAAATCACTTAACAGACACAGCTCAAAAAGCTGGGTCACAGGAGCTCTGCTCTCCTTTAAGAGCACCAAGATCAAAACTGTGATAGGAAAAGGCATCCACAGGAGCCTTAATAGCTTCTGCAGTGACATCCTCTTCTCCCCAAATGCCCTTTTTGGGAGAGGACAGGCATTCTCTGCAGAGTTCACAGCCAACCAGACAATGGGTGTGAAAATCCTGGTTTGTGAGGGAAAGACTGACCATTTGCCTCAGCCACTTTAACAGGCCTGTGCATCATTTTAAACACTTAGAAGCATGTTTGAAGCTTCACTTCTCTTTTTAAGTAACAGCAAATAGTCAAGATCACAAATGAGTTACACTACTTCTCTGCAAACCCAGGCGCAAGTGCTTATTCAAAGTGCTGTATAGAGGTTTTGCTATAAACCCTGGGAAAAACAAGAACAAACAAAACAAAGCAAAAAAAAAAAACCCACAGAAGCAGGATGTGTCCCAAGAATTAACCAATGACAACAAATCTTAAAGGATAATAGATTCACAGGGTAAAACTCCTCCAACCAAAAGACTGACAAGCCTCATTTGAGAGACTCCTGAGATGGTGCGAGCAAATAAGAACCTCACCTGCACAAACAAGTCCAAGAGCACCCACCTTCACCTCGAGCTGGCACCCAAGACCTATGGGCATTCCCAAACCTACTACGTTTTCCCATTGATAGTGTAACAGGGCACATGCAGCCACATCCCACAGACCCCAGGGAAGCAGGAGTACTTAGTGCGAGCTCTTTGAATTCTGGAAGACTTGCTGAGGCACAGAGCTGATTGATAGAAGATGTGGTAGTTCCTCTCGTCCTCTGCCTGACAGGTGAGACACAAATCAATCAAGGGAACAACCCAAGTTCAAGTCGAGGCAGCTGGTTAGCAAGCCCAATGGGTGCTCATTCCTCTGGGATAAGTTAATTAAGGTGATCAACCAGACTGGCATGGGGATCATTAGGAAAAAATGCAAAGAACCAAGTCCCGCCATGAAAATAAAGAAGCTTGGTCCATCAGGGAAGTTACAACTTGCTTCTGAGTGTGCAGTGTGGCTTTAAACAGCATGCTGCACTGCATTTTCAATTTAATGCACAAAGCCATAGAGCCTCAGCCTTTTATATTCACATTTTGGCCCACATAGATGGCAGAGAACGTTTGCTATTCACCCATGCATTTCTCTTTGAAGGATAACTGTGCTGCTAGCAGATGGATCAGCTTGTTTTAAGTTCTGCCTTGACCTTCAATATGAGAAAGCGTGAGATTATCAGCGGGATTGACAGCAGGATTGAACGTTACATGATGTATCTGCCCACAGTAATACAAGTTGGGAAGTGATGTCTTGCATTAATCCTGTACAACCAAATCACAGAGTTGCTGTTGGGCAGGCGTGGAGATGAAAAAGTTGGAGGAAAACCAGACTGACTTCTCAGATGCACTTGTCCTGACACACAGGGTTATCTGCAAAACTAGGGAGCTCAGGTAACTTATACATTTGAAAGGAGGAATTATATGAAATACCAAATACTTCAGGAAGAGTTAAAAAACATAAGCAGGAAGATTTTTTGCTGTTATCTCAGAATTTAATTTAGAGTCCAAAGCCAACACACATGCAACTTTTCTTCAGCAAGGGGATTTTTTTTTAATCCAAATGAAAGACCCACCCTATTACACTGAAAAAGCAGAGAGCCATAAAGAAAGAAAGAAGAAAGAAAAAAAAAAAAAAAGCACATCTCCTCACCTGGAACACAACTCGATTTTTCCAAGAGATAGGTCCTCATGTTGGCACCAATGATATGGTATCTTTTATCAAAGCCAATCTGAATGTATTTCCCAAAGCGGCTGCTGTTGTCATTCCTTGTTGTTTTAGCATTTCCAATTGTCTGTATGATACAAAATTAAACATTAAAAAAGACAGCCCTCTTTCTATGTTTGTACATTAACTCTGAAACAAAGATTTGGTTTTCCGTAGCCAATAAATAAATCACCTCTACATAAATAGCATGGGAGGACTGCAGAAAACCCCCATCCTGGCCAAGCAAAGGCAGAACCTGAGCCCTGATGGCAGTCATTTGTTGCAGCTTGGAGCAGGTCAGGAATGCCAGACAGCAACTTCATAGAAGCTGGAACTGACTTCATTTATTTCGCGTTACTATCACAATATATAGCAATTCGCATAGCAACATCTCGGTACAGCATCAGTAATTGGTTACAAGCATTAACGTGCTAACATATCATATGTTGCTAAGCCGTATCCAAGCGCCTAACCGCAATAGCCACACTGACATCTCAAGGCAGCTGTACTTCCTCAAAGTTGTCTTTCACAATGAGTAACTTCCTCATTTCCCGCCAACTTAGCCCAGTCAAGGACTGGTCAAGGACACCCCCATGTCCCTGTCCTCCACAGTCATTGGAGAGGATGCTGTTACTGTATGGATCCAACTTCCATGGATTTTTCTTTCACAGAAATTCTGGAAACAACATGCTTTCAATAAGCAAGTCACCAACACCCCAATGGATTAACCTGACCTGAGTGGGACTGATGCTCCACCAAGCTCAGTCTCTGGTGCTCCCCATGATGCAAAAGTGCTGGGAGGAGGGATCTGGACAACAGATATTTGGGCAATATCTCTGTGCATGTTCAGACGTGTCTTGCACCCTAGTCTGCTATAACCAGCACGGCCTTTGCAGGGGATGTCAACGGGATGCAAATCACAGAGGCAAACGGTGGTTGCCACTCCTAAGCCTATGAGCAATGAAGCTGGATGCTCACCCACAACGCAGACATGGGTGCACTGCTCTGCAGCAATGCTGATCTTCTTCAGGAGAGCTATGGGAATAGACCTCAGAACAGCAGGTTTCATCCCTGCGGAGAAGGGCACCATCCCCTGCCATTCCTCATTGACTGCCTTTCCTTTCTCCCCGCCATCCACATCTGTCCAGATTGTATATTCGGAGGATTTATCCCTGTATGTCTGGGTGATGATACACAGTTCAATAATTCCAATCTCTTCCAAATCCACACTCTCCCAAATTAAAAAGCTGCCATTAAGATGTAATCTCTGATAGCTCCACCTTCAAACAACACCAAGACAATCTGCATCACCAGCACCTGAGCTGGAGGGATGGAGAAACAGTGGCACAGTGTCACTCACAGACATGTGGGCAAGGGGCAATAAGGATAAGAAGAAGGTGAACGAGAGCCTTCTTTCCAGTTCCTGGATGCAGGCAAGATAAGACTAACCATGGACCAAACAAACAGACCTTGGGCCAACCAACCAGACCACCTTTGACTTGTTTTGCAAGCCACGTTGTGTGTTGGCCATGTTCTCTCTCTTGCTGGTGGAAGACCTTAGCCCTAGTGGGCTTTGCCACGTAGGCAGCAACTAACGCTCTCAGTGGTGCAAATGGCGCTTGGAGTCAGTGGAGAGCAGCAACCTATTTTCAGCACCTGGGAAGGAGCCTTCAGAGGGGGGGGATGTGGAGAACCAGGAGAGGATCAGAGCACCAGGGTCTGGCCTCACCACCCGAGCAGGAGCAAAGCCACTGGACCATCCGCTTGCATGCTTAAAATGGTCAGAGAGAAGTACCAAAAAACAGTGCTGCATTGGGATAATTATAACAGGTTAACCAGAGACTCCTTTTTTCCTCTTATTTTAGATGAGGAAGGACTACGAGGTGGTAAGAGGAGGAAGATGAAGCAGATAAGCTAACAACGAAGTACAGAGGAGCTGCATGGAGGCTATCAGCAATGGCTTGGAAAGAGAAAGCCCACTGCAAGCCGGGCAAAGGGAATGTCAGAGGTCTCCCAGGCAGATCTTACCTCCATGATCAGGCTCGAGGCGAGGACTTTGGCTTCAATGTTGATCTCGCTAGCCGAGCCCCCGACGGTGGTGAAGAAGCGCATGGCGTACTTGGCGGAGACCATCTTGCCGGTGCCTGACTCGCCACTCACGATGATGGACTGGTTCTTCTTGTCCCTGGAGCAGCAGAGAAGAAAAGTGCCCGTAGTGGATCGAATTGCTCGCTAATCCTTTGCACTGTGCAATAACCCTCCACATCCACACATCTCCCTTGTGTTTTTAGCACTGCCTTATCAATGCCCAGGTCACTGCACTCTACCGAAAGGAAAAGTGAATAATACACAACTGCAAAACATCCTGTAAGGGCTAAAACCCCAAAGGACGAAATGGAGCTTGGTGGAGGCCTCACCAAGTGCGGCTGTTTTCGGGCCCCCCACAACGTGCAACCTCATGTTCAGACGCCTCTTCGTTATAGCTTCATTAGAGCACCAAGATAATAAGCACCCGTCACTTGACGTTTGCCAGGGGGAGCATTAAGGTGAGTTTGCTGCCTATCAGCCGCGAATGCTACATGTGGAATTTCTCCTCCCAACACCTCCAACACAAGCATTCATGCTTTTCCCAGAATAAAAAAAGGACAGTTGGACGTGAAATTCAAGTAGTGTACTGTTAAGATATTAAAAGACGGATATCCGTAAAGATTCCTTTACCTTCAAATACGACAACTATTGAAGCTGTGCAATCTAGCCCCCTCAAATCATGAAATAGCAGAATTAAATGCAATTAAATGTGGATCAGTATTTTCACATATATTTCTGTATTGGTTAAACCTCTGCAGCACTAACATCATCTCCCACTTCAGATTCACATTGGCTCTTATTCCCCAAAGCCACCTAAAATATAAGTCATTGCTCCAAAGCACAGAGTAGGACAACGTCACCGAAACAGCCATGGGCAGTGTAAAATGGAAGAAAATACACCCCCGACTGCATTTTCCAAAGTGGGTAGGTATTTCCAGAAGGATTTTGCTTCTTTTTGGGTGCAAGGAAGAACCAGCAGGAAGAAGGAAGAGCATAAAGAGAGTAAAAACAATTGCTGGTAGAAACCACCAACAGGAAGTTTCTTTGACTTCCCAAGTTTTTGCAAAACAAAACAGTTTTCTGGAGGAGCGAGGTAGTATTCACCAAGGCCGACATCTCTGGGAAGATGCTGCTTTCAAATCCAGACAGATTGCAGAGATTTTCCCATACAATTTGGTGAGCAGTTACTGCCGGTGGGGTGAAAGATGGATGGTCCAGCTCTGTGTACCCAGGTAAAACTCAATATACCTACAGAGCCAAATCAGAGCAATAAACATTTCCAGTTTCTCGTCAAAGCCATAAATACAACAGCACTAAAAAGAAATGGGAGTTTTTAAGTGGGAGTCACTTTGATACCCTTCCCCTAAGGAAATCACCACAGAAATCAGCGGCCTTTGACAAAATGAAGAGCTTTGTCCTGATGAGCAAACCCGCACGCGCTAACCTGGGTCACTCGAGCACTAATCTCCGCTGCGACACTAATCCCCACGCGCCACACACCGAGTCAAGGGGTGTCCCTGCATTTCTGCAGCAGAAATCATATTTAACCTACTTCTCCGAGCACAGTCAGAGGATTAGCGTCCATAGGGCACGCCGGAGATTAAAGGCGCTGTGAGGACCGTGGTTCAAATTCAGCCCAACGTTGAGGCCCAGGACACTTCTTCACAGTGGCTCTAATGCACGGATGAGCGAGCGTTTATGGTTTTCCCGATAGAGGATATTTCTGACTAAAGCAGATCACAAAAAAAAAAAAAAAAAGGCATTTTGTCCTTCCCACCATGGGGCTGGGCTGGTGGGTCTCCAGCTTTTCCGTGCTGGGAGCCTCTGGCACCTTCTTCCTTATGATGGATGTGCAGGAGCTGCGTCCAGCTACATTTGCAAAGGCCAGGAGTGAAGACCAGCATGGACACAGTGATGGGATCCCATCAAGAAGTCTCTACCAGCAGGCAAAATTTGGATACACCAACTGGAAAACACATGGAAATGCACGGCATGGTGCCTACTATGCTTAGTGCTTGGTAGGTGTTTGGAGGGGAGACCCTGCAAGTGATGGCCATTTCGGAGAGGTGCTCGGAGCTGCAGGAGACCCTTCTTGCTCTGCTCCCACCAGCACAGCAGCTCTGTCCCCAACTCTCGAGTCACCGCAGGGACACCGATCACATGGCACTGATGCATTTTGTTTTGCACTTTATTAAATGCAATTTTATTTTTAATTTTGCATTTTATTAAGCCTATAGATACTCATAAAACCAAAGGAAAAGCAAGAAAAAAAACAGTACATGCTGCCTTTTGCACCAGAGTAGAGCTATTCCAGGTGATTTCATGCTTCCTGAGCACAACCTTGTCATTCGCCTTATCGGAAGGGTGTCGCACCCTGCCCTCTCTCTTATCTCCATGCTCATAAAAGGGCCTGCCAAGTTTCACCTTCCAAGTGGCCAAGATGCCACAAGGAGTTGGCTGACATCGTGCAGAAGCCTGCAGAGTCTGTGTGCATCTCCCCTCAGTTAAGTTCTGCTTAAATTCTGTAAGGAATTACAGAAAACCAAGTGAAGGGGGCACCTTCATTACCACAAATGGCTGCTCAGTTAAAATAAAGCATCTGGCCTGAGTCCAGATGACCCCCATACGATACCCAATGCAGCAGCCTTCAGCTTCCTCTCCTCTTCCAGGTCACAGACCTTGCTAACGTTGCAATGACAAAACGCTACATCAACAGCATAATAGATACAGAACTAAGCACAATAAATACATAAAGAAATAAAGAAAAAAGCCCTCCTACCCCATGCACCTGGCACAGATGCTGCTGCAAGGCTGCAGGCACCAGGCAGCAGGGCAGCTTGCGAGTACCCGAGGGACGCAGTGTCTCTCCCAATGGTATCCCATCCAATAACTTCTCTGGGTTTGAGGGATTTAAGGCAGGCTACACAGTAGCAGCAAACTTTGCCTCAATTCAGCAGAAAGGACCAAAACAAGTATCTAAACTGGCCCAGACATGTTCTTTCTACACCCTGACATAAAATGTTGCATAAACCATCATCTTCAATGACAACACCATCCTCAAAGCTCATGCCTTATATATATATCCAATTTGGATCTGAGGGGAGAACAGCCAGATTCACTAGAAAATAAATGAAAACCACTTGAAAAGATGCTCATGTGGCTCAGAGTACTCACTGTTCTGAGGCAGTGACTGCAAAGTCAGATTATAAAAGAGATCATTGCAACCAGCAGAAGGAATCATCAAGAAGGACCAGGCAAGACAACCCATAAATACCTCCACGTCTACACACAGGACATATCTGCTTTTATTTTTCCTTCTTTTTCTCTTTTCCTAGCAATAAGGCCACATGACAGAAGACGCTATATTCTCAGAGATGAAAACCTGCTGTCCATGACTTCTTCATCATCTGCTTGCCCCTGTTTGGTGCTTGGGCCACCAGCTCAAGGCAGACAGCCCTCACCAAGTGTCCACTCACCTGGCCATCTGCTTGTAGGCTTCTTCAGCCACGGCAAAGATGTGAGGGTCCATGTCCCCCATGTTTTGGCCACTGTATGTGTAGATGACATCTTGTTCGTAGATTGGCAGCTGCTCGTAGGGATTGATGGCAACAAGCACAATACCTTAAAGGAGAGAAACTCACAGAGGTTACAAACCAAAGTTAAAGTTACGTCAGCCCATGCTTTAGAGGGCTTCGTTTTGGTTGATTTTTAGTATGCTGCTTGGGAAAAAAAGGGGGATGGGAAGGGAATGGGAAATTCTTATCCCCGCGTCTCCTTGGAAGTGTGGTGCTTTGAGAGCAAGGCAATAAGTTCCAGGACAGCCATGGAGTAGGAATATGACATTGGTAAGGAAAGTGAATACTTAAGGCTCCACTGTGCAAAGCCTGACTTTTTAGAAGGTCTGAGAAGGAGGACCAAGAGATGCCTGAGCCGTAACTTCAGAGAAGTAATTCCTCTGAAGCCAAAGCAAACAAATAACATGGATTTTCCTGTGGCTTAAATGCTGAGCAAAAGCTCCGAACAAAGGGCACACTCTAAGCAAAATGAAACAGATAGATCATGGTGAGGGAACTGTTGCAGATAGTTAGGGAACGGCGGCCGGAAGATATCGTGCTGTACGGAAAGATAGGGCCCCTAATAGCCAATAGTGTTTAGTCTATGGTGTAAGCAGACGGATGTGACGTTGTAAACCTAGCTATATAACACCTTGTTACCCATCAGTAAAGGCCATTTTGCCGTCCACCACATTGGTGTCAACTAGCTGATGGCCCGAGTGGCTTGGGGGTGGTCGCCGTGCCGTCCCTGAACCAGGTCGCTGCAGCCGTTTGAACTGCAACAAGTGGTGCCGAAACCCGGGAAGTCATCGCCTGGACGGGTGAACGGCGGCCGGAGTGAGTGGACCAGCCCGGCAGAGAGGACGCTATCAGAGCAACAAGGAGGATGGAAGCCCTCGTGAAGGTCGTATCGCAATTACATAAGCATTGGGGGATTGATTGTAAGCCAAAGATTTGTAAGCCAAAGATTTGTAAGCCAAAAGATTTTACTCTCGCAGTTGCGAGGCTTTTAAAAATTAAGGTTATAGACCAGCCGGTGGATATTCTGAAGTCCCTGAAGCGTGTCCCTGAAGTGTGGGACAAATGTACTAAGGCGTTGGCTGAGGAGATTATGTCTTCAGGTTGTGGGAAAAACCTTAAGGCTTGGGGAAAAGTTGTACAAGCCTTGCAGAAAGCTAGAAAAGAGCAGGAGACCTGGGTGGCAATAAGGGACTGTTTGTTAGCCACCCCGAAAATGGGAGTCGGGGCAGCCGCACAGACTTTGCACCCCCCAGATGATGGCAATTCTGCTGAGCCTAAAGGTCAGCAAGAGGGTGATACATCCCCTCCATCCCCGAGCCCCGCCCCGCTTACAGAGGAGCAGAAACAGCCGAAATCTGTTTGGAGCGAGCTAGCCGAGGAAGCCAGGAACATTGAAAAGAAGTCAGAGCATGGTGACGTCTGGGCCAGGCCACCACCCTATGCCCCTCAAAATGGCGCCGAGCCGCAGGGGGTAGGGTGGGGCGAGGGTGCCCCCGGCGCGAGTGAGGCGCCGAGAACCAATGGGAGTGACCGGACAGCTGAGGGAGGCCCGAGGGAGGGGCCGGGAGCGAGCCCGAGGGAGGGGCGGAGAGGAGGTCCGAGTGAGGGGCCTGGAGCGAGCCCGAGGGAGGGGCTGAGAGGAGGCCCGAGTGAGGGGCCTGGAGCGAGCCCGAGGGAGGGGCGGAGAGAAGGCCCGAGGGAGGGGCCGGGAGCAAGCCCGAGGGAGGGGCGGAGAGGAGGTCCGAGCGAGGGGCCTGGAGCGAGCCCGAGGGAGGGGCTGAGAGGAGGTCCGAGCGAGGGGCCGGGAGCAAGCCCGAGGGAGGGGCGGAGAGGAGGTCCGAGCGAGGGACCTGGAGCGAGCCCGAGGGAGGGGCGGAGAGGAGGTCCGAGTGAGGGGCCGGGAGCGAGCCCGAGGGAGGGGCGGAGAGAAGGCCCGAGGGAGGGGCCGAGAACCGATCAGAGCGGACATTTCAAAAAACGCCGAAGCCCAACGAAAAAGTACCGGAGCCCGGAAGTGACCAGTCAGTCGAGTTCCGACTCCGGATCAGACACTAGTCAGGACGAGTGGCTCACAACCGATTCAAACTTAAGGAAGGAGAAAAAGAAGGTAAATATCCGAATTAAAGAAAAACCGTCGGGAGCATTCATGATTAAGCATGTTGCAAAGGAAGAGCATCTGACCCCAATTCAGGTGGCTGTTACCTTCAAAATAAAACTAATGAAAATTGTGAGTTTCTGTTCACAGGACCGGATCATCGGACACCCCTGTAACCCGTACACCCCGGTGACAAGCATCCCGCCCGAGCCTGCGAGTTCCACGCTGACCGAATCCAGAAAACAACAAAACAGCCTCCGCAAGAGGGGGCCGCGATGCCTTTGCGTTATCTTAATTTTGCAGCTTGTTGTAGAGGGATGGCTAGAGAGCCGCGTACATGGCTGCCCAGCAGGCCTGCTCAATTCCAGCCTTCAGGTTTCAGTGAAAGAACAAAGGGAGTGCTAACTAGGAGATAAGAAAGTAGACCAAGGTCAGAGGGAATAAAAGAGCTGTTGAACTAAAAGGATGAGCTAAACAAGTAAGGGGGGCTGTAAGGGTCTGAGTTAGATCATTGTCTACCAATTAGGAGCCTGTGTAATTACATCACTAATTGTTAAGAATCATATAAATGTACTGCATGAAAAGCTAATAAACGAAGTCAGTTCCAGCTTCTATGAAGTTGATGTCTGGCATTCCTGACCCGCTCCAAGCTGCAACAAGTGGCGCCCGAACAGGGACAAGATTCCGAACAGGGACCAGATTCCGAACAGGGACTGGCACAGGGACCTGGCACAACGGTGCGGGATTCCGGAGGACGACGTACAGGTGCAGCCGAGTGATCCGACCAAGAAGGGGACCGGAGCGGGTAAGCCGGCCGTGATTGCGCACACGGGAAGACGGCGTGGGGTAACGGTTAGAAGCAGAATTCCCAGTGCACGTGTACATGGAGCGAGAAGCTGCTGAACAACTGCTGCTGGACTTATTAGCAAAAAGGGAAGCAGCAGTGAGCACGAAGAAGCTGTATGAGTTGATTAAGTGGGCAAGGGAGAAAGGACATTTAAAGGAGCCACAATTTGTTTTTAGTATAACAGAGTGGCGTGAGATAGGGAACTCATTATGGGAAGCCACTCTGGAGGGCAACAAAGCTGCCAAAGAACTGGGTCAAACTTGGCGTGAGGTGGCGAATCAGCTCAAGTGTATGCAGGCTGAAAAGAAAATGGTAGCAGCCGCGACGCAGATGCTGCAAGGGGAGGAATCAACTCCTGAGGGATCGGCAGTGCAGAAGGGCCTCCTTGGACGAGGCGCCACTGCAGTCCCAAAGAGCACCGCCAAGGAGTTGATCGATAGCGTTCTCGGAGGTGGGTCGTCGCAACTTCAGCGTCCCTTGGAGTCATCACCTCCACCACCGGAACCTGCGCCAGCCGAATCGACCGCGACTCCTGAATCGCCACAGCAGCCATCGGCGCCATCACTCCCGGCAGGGGCAGCTGGAAATAGACCACAGGAGCAACCACCAGAGCGAAGCCGGGACCGACCCTCTGATAAGCTGTTCCGAGAAGCCTCTAGAGCGCTGGTTCAAGCCCAGGCAGATGGGCGAGCCACAGATGGGGGGTGGTCGGGGGCTTCCGGGGGGCTTTCGGGTCCGCGGGTTTCCTCTTCGCGTTGGTCTGGGGTTATCAGGGATGCAATTCTGGAGGGTCAATGGGAGCCGGCTATGAGGGTAGCGTGCCCGGTAACCTTTGAGCCGGATGGTCAAGGGGGGGCAGCGGGTAAATGGGATCCGTTTGACTGGAAAATTCTGAGTCAATTGAGGGATACGGTCGTGCGTTGGGGGATCAAAGGCGAGCCCTCCAGACAAATGCTATCCTACATTTTTAACAGCGATATGCTTCTTCCTAGTGACTGTCAACAAATCGCAAAATTAATCTTGACACCAGGTCAGTTACTGTTATGGGAAAGACAGTGGGCAGCTCACGCGGCATGGGAATGCGCTGTGCCGCGGGAGCAGGATGATCCGTTGTTTAATTTACGGCCCGAAACGGTCATCGGACAGGGAAACTTCGCGGATGTGGGGGTGCAGATGCAGTATCCTCCTATTCTTTTGAGGCTCGTGACACAGACCGCCTTATCAGCGTTTATGTCCTTACCAGAGGAAAAGAAGGGGCCGTCTTTTGTAAATGTTAAACAGGGTGTAAACGAGCCTTTTGGTGAGTTTGTGGATCGTCTGCTTAAGGCCTTAGCTTGCATGCTGGGCAGTCAAGCAGGCAAACGCAACCAGTATGGTGCTTAGCGAATTGTCAGATGATTTAACCCAGGTACAACACGCTGTATTACAAAACCGTGCCGCTATTGATTTCCTGCTTCTTGCTCACGGACATGGGTGTCAGGACTTTGACGGCATGTGCTGTATGGACTTGAAGGATCATTCAGCGGCGATACATCAACAGCTCCACGAATTGACCAAGCATACGGAGAAAGTAACAAAGGATGCGGGATTTTTCGGTCTAGACGGACTAACAGACTGGTTAGGAATTGGAGGATGGATAAAATCGTTGATGAAATCGCTGTTAATGTTGTTATTATGGGGACTGTTGCTTGTAATTGGCTTAATGATTGCTTGTATTGTTTGCGCGCTTTAATGTCACGTTTGTTAACTGCTTTTTCACGCAATCCGAATCTGACACCACAAGGCTGGCTTGCTTCCCGGGGTCACCTAATCTAAAGAAAAGGGGGGATTTGATTTCTCTTTTAAAGTGGGGGTTGAAGAATTGTAATGCTTTAGACAAGGATAGCAACCGCTAGTAGGGCTAGTATTTCTATTTGCTATGTTCCTCTTTATCATGTGTTTCATCCTATGTATATTGATGCTGACATGAGGTAGGGTTGAAGGCTGGAAACTTGTACGATCCGTAGAATCATAAAACTGTTGTACAAAACAGAACCTAAGACCTTGAGAAAGAAGATGTTTGCCTGCCCAGCCAGGCTCAGAGCCGACCTCCTCCAAAAGCAGCTGAAGGCGGCTGCTCAACCGGGCTTGTAGCCAACTTAACTGCAAACATCCTCTAAATTAGTTTGAAGGTCAAACACCCGAGAGGGAGGAGATGAGAAAGGCAAGACCCTCAGACTGACGGTTGCGACCACTTACTGGTATGCGCACCTGCACGACCAGGAGGGAAGGTTATGTGACTGAAGGTGGAGTTTGTCCACCCGCCCCGGTCTGCCTGCTGGCACGTACTGGCCCTACGTGACAGGATGCACCGGGCTTAAACAGATAAAGCAGAGCGTAAAGGGGGGGGGCGGTGAGACTCCTAACACTGAGACCCACGTTGTCTCTGCGGGGACGCCTGCCGAGTTGGGAGTCTGTCAGCAACCCTCTAATCTGCTAACTCAAGAGAATACTCAGTCTCAGTATCCTGCCGACGAGTGTTACCTCAAGAGTAATTATCTATGCTTGGTTTCTGAAATCGGATGGGTGACAGAGAAAATGGGAGAGGCCTTAGCTGGAAGCAACCTCACATACATCAGATGTAGCAGGCAAACAGCTGGTACCCTAGCGGTGGGAAGTGTGAGCCTGCAGAACATCATGAGAGGAAGAAGTGTCCTGTACTACTAAGCAGGCCTTGCTGGTACAAAAGAAAAAGGGGGAATTGTAGAGGGATGGCTAGAGAGCCGCGTACATGGCTGCCCAGCAGGCCTGCTCAATTCCAGCCTTCAGGTTTCAGTGAAAGAACAAAGGGAGTGCTAACTAGGAGATAAGAAAGTAGACCAAGGTCAGAGGGAATAAAAGAGCTGTTGAACTAAAAGGATGAGCTAAACAAGTAAGGGGGGCTGTAAGGGTCTGAGTTAGATCATTGTCTACCAATTAGGAGCCTGTGTAATTACATCACTAATTGTTAAGAATCATATAAATGTACTGCATGAAAAGCTAATAAACGAAGTCAGTTCCAGCTTCTATGAAGTTGATGTCTGGCATTCCTGACCCGCTCCAAGCTGCAACAGCTTGTCACTATAGGACAGGTAGAGTCACACCAGCCTTTTAAATGGGGTACTTGAACAGATCGAACAATCTCGAGCAATTAGTACAAAAATAACTACAGGGCCACCAGTTTTCAGTGCCATGCCTTGCCAACTAGCACCCATTGAACCCTGTTCCAAACGCAGCTGGTACAAAAATTTGTTCACCGGTTCGCCGTGGTTAACCACCCTGATATCCACCTTGATAGGGCCGATCAAAATGATCATGATGACGCTAATCTTTGGACCCTGTATATTGAATAAGCTCATGCCGTTTGTCAAGAATCGGCTAGAGAAGGTTAACATCATGTTAGTAGAACACCAACAACTGCTTTAAGAATATTTCCACTCAGTATTACCCCCAAGTTATCCCAAGGTACACCCTATTCCTACACCCTGGTATTACCTGTCATCCCCTACCTTCTACGCGCCTTCTTCTTTGTGCCTTATGTTTTATGTCAAGTTTATGATATGTAATTTTAAGATTGGTATAACTATAAGAATAGAATAAGATAGTAATAAGAATAAGATAGTTGTATTTTAGCTAGTTTTGTTATGCATAGGGAGGGGGGAAGTTGTTGCAGATAGTTAGGGAACGGCAGCCGGAAGATATCGTGCTGTACGGAAAGATAGGGCCCCTAATAGCCAATAGTGTTTAGTCTATGGTGTAAGCAGACGGATGTGACGTTGTAAACCTAGCTATATAACACCTTGTTACCCATCAGTAAAGGCCATTTTGCCGTCCACCACATTGGTGTCAACTAGCTGATGGCCCGAGTGGCTTGGGGGTGGTCGCCGTGCCGTCCCTGAACCAGGTCGCTGCAGCCGTTTGAACTGCAACAGGGAACAGCAGGGACTGAGCCTTAAAGGCTCCCTTTGCTCCTGCTGTTGGAAACCCATGCCTGGAGCAGGAGAGCTGTCAATTTAGGGGCACCTCCATCTCTGGAGAAATCCGAGGCAACTGCCTGCTCTGGAGAGCAGTTCTTGCATATGGCAATACTGGAACATTCCCAAGTTCCAGCTCTGAAGTATCTCCAGGTTTTATGGGTTTAAAATAAAACAAAATAAATCGAACACTGTTGTTATTTGGAGGAGCTACAGATACTTCATGGCTTGCGGTGAGAGAAGAGGCAGGACTGGTAACTGCGGTCTTGAATGCCATTGGCCAGACAGTCTCCCCAGGAAGACAAACCAAGTTCACATTGGCCTTGCCTTTGCTTTGAGTTCCCAAAGTCATCAAGAACAGGCATAAAACAACAATGCACCCATTTTGTTTGCACTCTTCCCCACACAAGCTGACTTCTACCATGGGCCATCAATTTTCTCAGGATATCACTATAATTCTGGATGGAAACTACTCCAGAAAGGAGTTTTTCTCTTGCAGAGAAAACACATGCTTGGCGACAACACTAACAGCACATCTTTGTTGTCTGCTCTTCTGTAGCGTATAGTTTTTGCCCCTCGTGACTGGCTAAATTGCACAATTTTCTGGGACATCAGATCCCATAGATCTGATCACCTCCACAAACTCACTAGAGCAGGGGACTAAAGTGAAATGCACCATAAGCCTCTCTCAGTTGGATACATCTTCCTGGGCACGGCTGTTCTCCAGCAGCTTCCCAGGTCCTCGTGTTTCCCTGCAGATGGTTCATCACATTCACAGCCGGCCTCAAACTCATCTGACAAGGCATTTAGGTGTTTCTACCAACACTGATGTCCCTAAGTTTTTGCAGCAGAGCAGGCAATGGAAGTCCAACCTTCGTACTGGTCACATTTGGGGTCTCCTGTCTCTGGACATGCTCCACAAGCTCAGGAAGGTCTCACCACACTTGCCCTCAAGTCACTTCTGATTTTGCAGCCATTACCAAAGACATGAACCTAGAAAGGTCCCCTGGGGATTGATGGCCATACCATGACACTCACCACAGTACGTGTAGATGTGGTTGGACTCGAGGAACCTCACTTTGAGGTTGTGGAAGACGGCAGGCTCATGCAAGTAGCTCAGGACCGTCAAGTCATTCTCTCCCACGAGGATATCAGGATTGCGCAGGAAAGGCAGCTCGTTTCCATGGAGGTCAATGGGATACTCGCAGATCTGGAGACACACACAAGGGATGTCAAAATGGGAAACCCACCAGCATCTCTAATGGCCAATAGCTGATCTGAGGACAACTCTAGCTTTCTGTGTGGTATCAGATATGACACTTGCCCTATTTGGCCATAGTCCCTCTGGCTCCTTGTCGAATGAAAGCTCCTTAATGCTAAAAACTATGAGGAGCAAGCCCCAAGGGAAGCCAACAAGATCTAGTTCAGATAACTAGAATTTCTTCAGGGCTTATTCCCTCTGGATTTCTCAGCATTCATTAAAACCAGATCCAAGAAAAGCTGCTTAATTTTTAATTCCAGCCACGTTAAGTACTAAAAACCTCATCCCCCTTCAAGCAGGGCCAGGATATAGGGAAGCACGGAGTCCCTGCTGCTCCCACTGCTCAAGAGCAGGTGTTAAAGCAGACGCTTACCCATATGCTTGCTATTTTGGGCTCCAAAAGGACAGCAGCAGGGCCACCGAAAAGTGCATTTTTTCCTAAAAAGTGAAAAAACCCTAACTTGTTGAAGTCACCCCTGCCTCCTTCAGAGCACTGGGATCCGAGAGTGCTTTTGGATCCAAGAGCATTAAGACAATGAGTCTGCATTTGCATCCAGATTGCACTGTGACACATCTGACCCCAAGGCTGTCCAACACTACGGACCCCAAGGCACAGAGCAGAAGGGGAGAAAACCCACAAGATGAGTGAGCCAAAACCCACTCTTTGCCAAAAAGATCAAGCAAGAAGCCCAAGAGGCAGATAAGAAGGTGCTGACGTGGGAAACTGAGAAACCGTGAGAAACTGTGGGAAGCTGTGGGAACGGTGAAAGTTAGGAGTGAGAAACTGTGAAAGTTAGGAATAACAGATTAGCAGATAGAGAAACCTAAAACACAGGCTGGACACACCGATCTCTGGTTGGTTACCTGTTGTCCGTTAGCAGGATTGGACCCAGATAGCAATAGAGTCAAGGAATTGGCTGGAGGCAGGGGGAGGGAGCGCGTGGACAGTGTATGCTCACATACTTGGAGAATATATAAGTTTGGTCTGATGCTCAATAAAATGGCTTCTGGTCCTAAACCTTAAGCCCCTGCTCCTTTCGATGACTCCCACAAATGGCGCCCGAACAGGGACCGAGATAGGCGAATGGGGAAGATCATGCGGTGGAGAAAACTCGACAGGACGGACGAAGGACAACATCTACGCGGCTGCAACTGATAAACGGTAATGAAGCTCTGAACCACGGGGGAGTGCGAGCCTCGGAAGCTCCGGCACTCGGGAATTGCGGGCCTTGGAAGCTCCGACAGGGGGGAGTGCGAGCCTTGGAAGCTCCGGCACTTGGAAGTGCGAGCCTCAGAAGCTCCAGCACTGGGAATTGCAGGCCTTGGAAGCTCTGGTGCAGGGGGAGTGTGAGCCTCGGAAGCTCCGGCACTCGGGAGTGTGAGCCTCGAAAGCTCCAGCACTCAGGAGTGCGAGCCTTGGAAGCTCCAGCACTGGGAATTGCGGGCCTTGGAAGCTCTGGCACTGGGACATGGGAGCCTAGCTGTTGAGGACGATGGGGGATCCATGACAAAGGAGCAGGAAAAGTTGCTGCAGGCTGTGAAGCATGTTTTAGATAAGTCCGGGAGAGGTCAGGATATCCAAATCGGGGATTTGATCTGTCTCTTAAAATGGAGATTAGACAATTGTGACGCGTTAAGTGAGACAACAATATGCAATCCTGGGGCTTGGGATGAGTTCGGTGCAGTTTTGTGGGACTGGACTACCTGAGGGGATTTCACGGCATCATCACTGTTGCGCTCGTGGCGTATTGTATGTGAAGCATTGCGAGAATATGCGGTTACATCAGAAACAGGGATAGAAGGGAGCACAGGCCCCACCTCCCTCACCCCCTCCAAGTGATTCAAGACCTCCGCCTTTGCTATCTTTGCCACCCTTGCAGAGGACTGCTATCCACCAATGTATACTTATCTGCCCCCCACCAGCCTTGGGTCTTCACACACAGCCTCCCCTCTCCCCGGACGGGGGATTGCAGGAGGTTGTGGTGCCACCACTCGTGGAGCCGGGTGGGGATCATAAAAGGGAAAGAATCGAGAATCTGTGGGCAACGGTTAGGCGTGAGGCGTTGCAGGATGATAATTTCGATATAGGAGAGGCAGCAGGGCAGGAAATGGAAGATAATTCGGGCGATTCGTTGCAGATGCTTGCCCGTGCTTATGCGTCTCTTGTCGCGACTCGGTCAGCAATGGGTTCCGGGGCTTGCTATGCGTGCGGACAGATGGGTCACTTTAAGCGAGGCTGTCCGCGGCGCCGTAAACCGCCTGCGCATCGGGACCCTGCCCCCCGCTGTGGAAAGGGAAGGCATTACGCACATCAATGCCGCTCTTTAACTCATCGAGATGGGCGAATTTTGCCTAACGGAGGGGGGAAACGGGAAGCGCAGCGCGGGGGGGGGGGGGGCGGTGCTCACGTGAGGACACTGCATTTTATCTAGGGGCCACTGAGCACAGCTGACTCCCGCCCTCACGTGGCTCACGGACAAGCCAGTGTGGGTGGATCAGTGGCCCCTCCCTGCGGAGAAGCTGCACCACCTTCGCGAACTTGTCGCAGACCAACTACGTCACAGGCACCTTCGGCCATTCACCAGCCCGTGGAACACGCCTGTGCTTGTCATTAAAAAGAAAAGCGGGAAATGGCAATTACTACAAGATCTACGTAAAATTAATGAAGACCTCTAATAACCTGTGGGCGAGGGTATGCTTGTATTCATGTTGCAGGACAAAACCGTTGGGTACCAGCGCGATGGATAAAGCCGGCATTATCAACACCGACAGCTGCGGAGAGAGGAGAAGATCCGGAGGAAGAGTTCCAACAATCATCGGAGGACTAATCCTCTATGGACTTGCTGCAACCAAAGCGATCACTGCAATGCCAGCACCACCACTTCAACCTCGAGAGAATGTTTGGATAACCTTGGCGCACCTGGGGAACTGGACTCAAACGAATATTTGTAACGGGATGTATAGTGCTAACTGTAATCATAATCCCTTGTATGTATTTGCCATGTCTCATACAATTGATACGTGCCTTAGTGGAAAGAACGATAATGACTGTTCTAAAGAAGAATGCAAATTTAGTCACCACCGTTGAAGAAAAGAAGAAGAACTTGCTGAACTGTTGGGAGGTTTTACAGCATTGCCAAAGCCAACTCCTTGGCTATTGCGTTTTGGGTCCTTAACTATGCCTGGTGCTAGAAAACAAAAAAAGGGGAGATGTGGGAAACTGAGAAACCGTGAGAAACTGTGGGAAGCTGTGGGAACGGTGAAAGTTAGGAGTGAGAAACTGTGAAAGTTAGGAATAACAGATTAGCAGATAGAGAAACCTAAAACACAGGCTGGACGCACCGATCTCTGGTTGGTTACCTGCTGGCCGTTAGCAGGATTGGACCCAGATAGCAATAGAGTCAAGGAATTGGCTGGAGGCAGGGGGAGGGAGTGTGTGGACAGCGCGTGGACAATGTATGCTCACATACTCGGAGAAATTTGGTCTGATGCTCAATAAAATGGCTTCTGGTCCTAAACCTTAAGCACCTGCTCCTTTCGATGACTCCCGCACTGACATCCCGGTGTGGCAGCAGTACGATGCGTTTAGGCAGCTCCAGCACATTTTCTACCATAACCTCATATTGCCAGTGCAAATTTGCAAGAGTTTACACTCCATCTCGCATCTTAATTGCCAACAAAGATGGGGATCTCCAGCAAGATTTAAATCCAGCTCTCTGTTCAGGAGGAATGTGCCAAATAGAGAGCATAGCCGGAAACCACAAAATCCATGAAAAATCACTTAAAGCCCACAGACAAAAGCGAAGCATTAAGCTGGGTAATGCACGCCAGCTGTCAGGAACAGAAGGCTTCCTGCAGCTTTCAAGCTCGCACGTATGCTCAGCATTTTCAGCCAACGCACGCGTCCGCTGCTCCTCTTCGCTACAGCTCTCCAGCCCAATGTGCAACTGCACCAGTCGGCCCTTCACGGGTGGAAATGCATTAAACGGGTCTTGCAAGGAGCATTAGAGCAAAAACCTCAGCATCTAATCACACAACCTCTTGTTTGATGGAAACAGACTTAATCCAACATACAGAAATACCTCTGATTCAACTGAGTAGGGGTTAAAGGCAAAGTGTGCTGGAGAATGGCCTCATCAACAGAAGAAAAAAATCTGGTATCTCAGGCTATTGCAACTTAGCCAGAGGATTAAAAAAAAACAGATGATAGAGGTCGAGGGCTTTTCTTGCAACCTACTTTAACATAAGCGTGTCAGGAAGGAAATGGGCAGAGGGAAATCTGGTAGTGGTGAAGTGATAAGACTAATTTAAAAAAAAATGTATTCTAGAAAATGAGAGAGGACTCAGGCTTATTCACATTCGTTTGAAGCTTTAAATAAGTGGAAGAGAATAACAACGTTCAAAAGCTTACAGTTTCATCTTCGAGCTTCAGACACAGGCTTTTATCTCCCTCCTTGTAATCCTTGATTATTTCTGCTGATTTCCAAACTTCATCAGGGAATCCAAACCCGAGTGTACTGGAGGAGGGAAAAAGAATGAGCTTAAAAAGCATGCAAATCTCAGAAAAATCAAGTGAGAAATAAATGAATTCATCACAGATGGAATACAGGCAAGAGGCATCAAGGACAATGTGGACACCTAAACAAGTGTGCAAGGTTTTGTACCAAAAAACATCAAGTCTTGAGGTTTCCATACATTAAAAACAGGGTGTTATGAGGCTACTTTGCAAAATTAAGGATGCTCTGTTGCTAGGCAGCTCCTGCAATGATTTTGGTAGATAGCACATGCTGTTTTTAACATCCTCACACCTTCTTCAGGAGGCATCAGAGCACTAGGCAAGACCCGGGTTGGTTCAGCAGCACAGACCAAGGAATGTTCCACACAGAACCTGCTGTGACCATTTCCAGGCACAGCAGACCACAGAATCCCAGAATGCTTAAGATTGGAAGGGACCTCTAGAGATAATCTAGTCCAACCCCCCTGCTCCAGCAGGGACACCTAGAGCACAGGGCACAGGGTGGCATCCAGGCAGGTTTGGAAGATCTCCAGAGAAGGAGACTCCACAGCCTCTCTGGGCAGCCTGTTCCAGGGCTCTGTCACCCTCACAGGAAAGAAGTTCTTCCTCACATGGAGGTGGAACTGCCTGTGTTTCAACTTGCACCCGTTACCCCTTGTCCTGTCACTGGCCACCACCAAAAAGAGTTTGGCCCCATCCTCCCTACAATCACCCCTCAGGTACTTGAACATGTTGATCAAGTCTCCTCTCAGCCTTCTCCAGACTAAACAGGCCCAGCTTGCTTAGTCTTTCCTCATACGATAGATGCTTCAGTCCCTTAATCATCTTCATGGCTCTACGCTGGACCCCCTCTAGAAGCTCAAGGCCCTTCTTGTACTGGGGAGCCCAGAACTGCGCCCAATACTCCAGGTGCAGCCTCACCAGAGCTGAGCAGAGGGGCAGGATCCCCTCCCTCAACCTGTTGGCAACGCTCCTCCTGATGCAGGCAGGATCCCATTGGCCTTCTTGGCCACGAGGGCACATTGCTGCCTCATGGTTAACTTGTCAACCAGGACTCCCAAATCCCTCTCTGCGGAGCTGCTTTCCAGCAGGTCAACCCCTAGTCTGTCCTGGTGCCTGGGATTATTCCTCCCCAGGTGCAGGACCCTGCACTTGTCCTTGTTGAACCTCATGAGGTTCCTCTCTCCTAACTCTCCATCCTGTCCAGGTCTCTCTGAATGGCAGCACAGCCCTCGGGAGTGGTGGCCACTCCTCCCGGTTTGGTGTCATCTGCAGACTTGCTGAGGGTGTCCTCTGTGCCCTCGTCCAAGTCATTGATGAAGAAGTTGAAGAGCACCGGGCCCAGTACTGACCCCTGGGGGACACCACTGGCCTCCAGCCAGACTCGGCCCCATTTATCACCACCCTCTGGGCTCTGCCATCCAGCCAGTCCTCAATTCACTTCACAGTCCACACTTCCTGAGCTTCTCTATGAGGATGTTATGGGAGACTGTGTGAAAGCCTTGCTGAAGTTGAGGTAGGCAACATCCACGGCTCTCCCATCGTCCATCTAGCCGGTCACCTCATCGTAGAAGGCTATCACGGTCATCAGACACGACTTTCCCTTGGTGAAGCCATGTTGACTACTCCTGATCACCTTCTTTTCCTTGACATACCTAGAGATGGTCTCTAGGATGAGCTGCTCCATCACCTTTCCAGGGATGGAGGTGAGGCTGACTGGCCTGTAGTTTTCCGGCTCCTCCCTCTTGCCTTTTTTGAAGACTGGAGTGACGTTGGTTTCCTCCAGTCCTCCGGCCCCTCCCCTGCTCTCCATGACCTCTCAAAGAGGATGGAGAGCAGTTCAGCAATGACCCCCACCAGTTCCCTCAGCGCTCTTGGGTGCATCCCATCCGGGCCCATAGATTTATGGGTGTCCAGTTTGCCTAAATAATCCCTAGCCCAATCCTCCTCGACCAGCAGAAAGTCCTCCTCTCTCCTGGTTCCCTCTCTTGTCTCCGGGCTCAGTTCATGCAGTAAAGACTCAAGCAAAGAAGGTGTGGGGAGCAGGTGCTTAAGGTTTAGGACCAGAAGTCATTTTATTGAGCATCAGACCAAACTTATATCTTCTCCGAGTATGTGAGCATACACTGTCCACGCGCTCCCTCCCCCTGCCTCCAGCCAATTCCTTGACTCTATTGCTATCTGAGTTCAATCCTGCTAACGGACAACAGGTAACCAACCAGAGACCAGTGTGTCCAGCCTGTGTTTTAGGTTTCTCTATCTGCTAATCTGTTATTCCTAACTTTCACAGTTTCTCACTCCTAACTTTCACCGTTCCCACAGCTTCCCACAGTTTCCCACGGTTTCTCAGTTTCCCACAAGAAGGCATGTAGTAACTCTGCCTTCTCTGCATCCTCTTGCCACCAAGGCACCCTCCCCATTCAGCAGCGGACTAACATTTTCCCTAGCCTTCCTCTTGCTGCTGATGTATTTATAGAAGCCCTTCCTGTTGCCCCTGACATCTCTCGCTAACTCTAATTCAAATGGGCCTTGGCCTTCCTCGTTGCATCCCTGCATTCTCTCACAATGTTCCTATATTCTTCCCATGTGGTCTAGCCCTTCTTCCACATTACGTACGTGCTCTTTTTCTCATTAAGTTTACCCAACAGCTCCTTGCCCATCCACGCAGGTCTCCTGCCCACCTTGCTTGACTTCTTTCTTATAGGAATGCACCGATCCTGAGCTTGGAGAAAGTGGTGCTTGAATAGTAGCCAACTCTCCTGGACCCCCTTTCCTTCTAGGACCCTTGCCCAGGGGATTCCTCCAAGGAGCTCCCTGAAGAGGTCAAAGTTAGCTCTCTTGAGGTCCAGGGTTGCAATCCGACTTCCTGTCCAGTTTGCTCCTCGCAGGATTGTGAATTCCATCATTTTGTGGTCACTGCAGCCAAGACTGCCCCCAGTCTTCACATTTCCCACTAGACCAACTCTGTTTGTTTGTTAGTATCAGGTCTAGCAGTGCCCCTCCCCTTGTTGGCTCCTCAACCACCTGCATCAAGAAGTTATCTATCTGCAATGTTCTGCAGGAACCTCCTGGATTGTCTGTTCCTAGCTGTGTGATTATCCCAGCAGACATCAGGGTGGTTGAAGTCCCCCACAAGGACCAGGGCCTGGGATCGTGAGGCTTCTTGCAGCTGCCTGTAGAAGGCCTCATCCACTTCCTCTCCCTGATCAGGAGGCCTGCAGTAAACTCCTACGACCGTGTCGCCCTTGTTGGCCTGCCCTTTAATCCTCACCCACAGGCTCTCGTCCCGTGCTTCGTCCTCCCCTAGGCAGAGCTCCATACATTCCAGTTGCTCTCTCACGTAAAGAGCAACTCCGCCACCTCGCCTTCCTGGCCTGTCCTTCCTGAAAAGCCTAAAGCCATCCATGGCCACGTTCCAGTCATGAGAGTTGTCCCACCATGTCTCAGCAATTGCAATGAGATCATGGCCCTGCAAATGCACACATATCTCCAATTCCCTTTTTGTTTATTCCCCATGCTGTGTGTGTTTACGTAGAGGCATTTGAGTTGGGCACCCAATGTGCCTCTCTTTCTAGCTGGGGCAGCTGGAACTTGGCCATGTGGTCCTTCAGGAGTTCTCCTTATTTTCCCATCTAGCCTCTTCAGGCTTAGGGCGCCCTACACAGGCTATGCAGTTAGGCTGCTGCGAGTGGCATGGCAGGCCATCGCCTACCCTGTAACCTGCTTCCCTGATGATACCCCCCTCCTCCCTCAAATCTAGTTTAAGGCCCTCTCAATGAGCCCTGCTAGCTCATGTCCCAGGGCTCTCTTCCCTCTTTGAGAAAGATGGATTCCATCGGATTCCATCATGCCTGCCGCTGTGTAAGGCTTCCTGTTACCAAAGAAACCAAAGTTGTGGCAATGACACCAGCCACCGAGCCACGTGTTAATGGACCATGTCCTCCTATTTCTTTCTATATTGCTGCCAGCACTGGGAAGAAAACCACCAACCCAACTGCATCTCCATCTGGACAGGGCTCTAGTCATGCCCACCTCGCAATCTCCACCTGTTTGGAAGAGGGAGATGGCAGAAAAGGTCCAAGCCCTGGCTCTTCCCAGGCCCCAGAAGAAAGCTGGAGCTGGGATGTGGCAAAGGAGCTGGGCACAGTGAGCGCAGTCATTCCCTGCACAGGGACAGCCTCTCAAGCAGCTCCGAGGCTGGAGCCACGTGCACCTTCTGCACGGTGGTGAAGCCCATGATCAAGGAAAGCCCAAAGAGCCTGGGCACAAAGCTTGGAAGCATGGGCTTGATACTAAAACTGAGGCAAACGGATGATAAGGAGCATCTCTCCACTCAGCCCCACCAATCTACCAGCCCCAGAGCTATCAGTGGGGATCAGGCAAGAGGAGACACCAAAGCCACCAGCTTGTGCTTGAGACAAACCTGTGGACAGGCTTCGAAACACCAGAAAAACACCTTGAAAACTCACATGCAACATCTAATGTTTCCAGCAAGCTTCTCCCAAGCCACAGCTGTCCCAGTGTTCCTGGAGGGATGGGAGGTCCCTCCAAAACCCAGCCTGAGGGACCACATCCCAACAAGAGCATAAATCCTTGCCAAAGCTTGCCCGGTGCAGAGACCTTAGATACTTGCTCTCCAGAGAAACGAGCAGAGCCCAAGGATCCCAAAAGCACCAGGTCAGCAGTGGTACTTTTGGGACTTTTCCACCTGAGTCTCCAAACTCACCCCACCAATGGAAATAAGATGCACGTAAAGTTATTCTTGCAAGGAAAAGGGGAAAATCGCAGCAAATACAAACAGCGGCGCTGCCACCACACCGAAGATAGCTTTGGTCCTTGTCTTGAAAGCCAAGCCCTCACCATGCTATTTTAGGGTGCTTTTAACAGCAACTCAAGAGTTAAGAAAAGAGTCTTCGAAGCAGCCTGCTCTGCAGCTCAACAGCACTAGATTTTTTTTTTTTTTTGGAAATGTACAATGTGCAATTATTTTTAGAGCTGCTCAATAGCTAAGACAGCGGGAATCTTTAGATGCTAATGGGGCTATGCAAGATGTATTGCCAGAACAGCAATTTTGTGAGGAAAAAATATATATAATAAAAATAAAAATAAATAAAAATAAAAATAGTCACTTCCCGCCTCATCTCTGGAGGGCTGGCTGGGCACCCCATTGCCACAACCCTGTGCGCTAGGGAAACCAGAAGGCCTTTGATAGCTGGAACGTGAAGACTGACCCCTAATAAGACCCCTAGTAAAGCAAATAAGTTGTACCCCACCAAAATATTAATATTGAGGAGCTCATCCTCATCCCATTTTTTCTGGGCTCCAGCGCTGCGGAAGCAGCCTCAGTGCATCCTGGTGACAGCACCTCTCCTTCCTATCCATCCTTACCCACCAAGTTTCCTGCGGGACCGGGACTGTGGTCAAAGCAAGGTCAAAGGCAGTGTGGGATCAGCTGGAATAGCTCGGGATCAGGACAGACCCGGCACAAGGAGGCTTCTGAGATGAAAAATAGCTCAGGTCCCACCAATCCTCCCATCTCAAGCTGCCACCAGCATCAGTACTGTCACATGACAGGTCCCCTCAGCCCTTCCAACCACAAAACTATAGAATTTTAATTTAAAAGAAATCCAAGATTTAAAGAGTAGATCAAGGAGCTACTGATACTTTAAAAATCCCACTCAAGGGTTTTACAGGACATGACCAGAATTGGGAGTTCGGAGCCCCCTGAAAACCTCAATGCCCAATTCCCATGTTAGTCTGTAATCTCAATAATCACCCACACACTCAACCTGGTGGGTTGAAAAGCAAGCTTTTAGTAGCCGGTCGGTGGCAGACCTCTTATAGTTTGCCTGAGATCCGCGCCGTCTTGGGAAAAGTTCGTGTTTTTATAGACAGCTGCGACTCCTTCATACGTTATTTGCAGTTACCAGTTCTTCACGGCTGATATCTCATGGTTGCAGCAAGAGCAGGGTGATTCAGCATAAGTAGCAAGCTATGTTCACAGAAGCAAATAGCGAAATTAGGTCCCTAGTCACCTCAACCTTATTAACTTCTTATATGGCCCCTCTTTGCACAGGGTCCTACACCCATACCCAGAGGTAAGTGCAGATGAATTGAATTTAACTAAACGCACATATATCCTCCAGTGATCTCTGCATATCACATTTAGGAGCACCACTTGCCTACAAAGCTGCTGATCCCGAGGACTGTGGATGTTCTGCCTTCACGATGAAAGCAGCAAGACTGGCCTGGGGAAAGTGCTAATCTGCACTCAAAATTTATTACAACTTGGTAAAAACAAACAAAAAAATGAAGCAAAACCAAAAGATAAAGCCCACACACCTACAGAATTTGGGAAGCTACTTGGGAAACTACTTTGAACAAGGTCTCAGGAGCTAAGGGGAGATGTCCAGGACATTTCATGGAGATGTGCTGCAAACGAACCCTCTAGCTCCAGCCAGCCTAGCACAGAAGTGCCTGCAAGGCGAGAGGACCTTCCACCATCATGGACAGGAACAGAATAAACCGTATTTTGAGCTATCCACTTGTGCTCACTCTGAGCAAAACGCTGCCCTCTGCGGATGGACACACGCAGAGCTTGGTGTGATCTCTCGAGCTATTTTAAGGCAGGAAACCCTGATTCTTAGGAGCAGACAGCCACATTCCCCCTTTTGCAGCAGTATCATTTCATGCCCATGAGAGGACACAGGCAGGGACAGGGCAGCTGCCCTCCCAGCAGACCCAAGGAAGGGGGGAGAAAAAAGAAAAAGAGAAGAAAACAAAAACAAAAACAAAACAACAACAACAACAAAAAAGAAACACTAGATAAGGTCAGTCATTGCAAAGACTCTCTCAGTTCATTTGCAGTGAGGAATAACCACAACTGGCAGGGCTGGAAACAGCAGACACAGCAAAGGAATCTGTGGCTGCAGGCAAATCTAAGCACTGAGACCACCACCTGCAGCTGAACCATCACTCAAAAGGCTGTTTCCAAGCCCAAAGGCGAGTGGGTGAAAACCTGAGCCCCCTTCCAGACTGCATGTCTGCACAGCGAGATGCTCCTTGCCCTTCCCATGCGGGTTCCAACGTTGCTCCATCACATAGGACATCCACATTGCTGCCAGTATCAAGCTGCATCCTGACACTTGACTCTGATGTGAAATTAAGGTAGGAGTTTTGTTGCCTCAGGCTGGTCAGGTTGAAAAGCTATTTATACAAAAGGCTATAAAGAGTTTTGAACAGAATTTAAGCTTTTTTAAAAATCAAAATGCTCTAGCTCACGTCTGCAAACGTAAACCTTACGCGCATAAACAGCCATAAGCTGCTTGACTGAATACACATCATCAAAAAAACGATGCAGTAACTACCCTCTGGCCCTCTCAGTTTTTAGAAGAACATGGTGCTGTGCCTTTGCATTTTCTATTGGTTTTGGCCCAAAACCCCAAACGACACTGGAGTCGGGACAAACCGCATATAAACACGTAAGGGTTGTAGTGCAAGGAAACCCCACAACTTGGCAATACTGATTTAGTCTTCTCCACTTCAGATGCACTTCACAGGAAGGAGAACCAGTGGACCAGGCAAGCACCAAAAGGTCTCTGATCCAGCCAGGGCTTTCGAGCAGCCCTAGGGAGTCCTATCACACATCTCCCATTGAGGAGAGAAAAATCGTGGGCTCAGAACGATCCAACATGAATCAACCTGAAAAAAACAGTTTATTGAAACAAAGCCATCCCTTATATACCAGTTCCTTTCCCACGTGCGCGCTCCTGTCTCATCAGATTGGCTAGAGCCTTTCTTCTGATTGGTTGTTGTCAGGCTCCTTCGATCTTCCCTTAGGTCGCAGGTTCCAAGTAACCTTTTGTTCTGCGCCACATGCTTACTCCAACGTCTCGTATGGCTGGTTCATCGGGCAGCCATTTTCCTCCAAGAATGACTCCACAATTCCCCCTTTTTGTTCTTGAACCAGCCAAACCTTCCTTAAGGCTTTTTCAATCATATTAAACACACATTTCAACAAGCAAGGCGCAATTAACAGAATGCAACACAAAATCAACAACACCATCCCTGCACTTCTAATTAGCAATTGTAACCATCCCAAAATTCCCAATCCACTTAATAAATTGCCCAACCATGACAGACCCTCATCCTCTGTAACTTTACGCAAAATCTTTGCGTCATCCCAAGTGTCTTGGGCATCCGTAAGTATTTTGCCGCCACAATTCTGTCTCCCCTTCATTATTAACTGAATAATCAATGCAAAAGGATAACAGTTGTGGTTAATCAGCAAAAGGCCAATATCATAGTCAGGATCCCCGTGATATGTATATGCTGCAGCGACTTTTTTGCTTATTGTTTTTAAAGCTTGTTCTGCCTCTTCTGTCAATGCTCGAGGTGCATCTGCACCCCCTCCTCCCTTTTTAACAGTTTCATTAAAGGGGCTAGTTCCAAACTGGTAAGACCGCCAATTGCTCTTACACAATTTAAATCTCCCAGTATCTTTTGAATATTTATTAGTTATTATAATAGTTATTATTTAATATTTATTATATAATTATTATATAGCATATATACTATATAATACATATATAATATTATATATTATTTATTATATTATTATTTATTAAGTATTTATTAAGTACTAATTATTATTTATTAAGTATTTTGAATATTTATTAAGTATAGCTGTGGAGACTCGTTCAAAGACAATAGTACCTTGTTAGCAGATAGTTATCCACAAGGATGTCAGTCTACTCAGCAGATGGGGAACAGAGCCGAAAGAGGAGGACTGCAGAACACCTCCCCCCTGCCCCATGTGAGGAGTGTCTTGTCAGAGGAAAAGAAACAAAGTCAGGACAACTGCGCAGGTGGCAAGATGCTGATTGGTTGTGAGCTTTGCAACACTTGCGTTAAGAAAGTATAAAAAGAAGTTGGTTGGAAATAAAGTTGTCTCACTCTGCACCCCAGACTGAGTCCGTTTCTTCACAAGGTGCAACAAATGGTGCCCAACGTGGGGCTCGAAGACTAGTTGTCTCTCCGGTTGCACCGCCCAGCTGAACTCCCGGGAATCACGCTGAAAGGAAGCGTAAGGATCAAGCTGAAAGGAAGCTTACTTTGTGTGCACACTAAAAGCCTCTTGAAAGGAAAGAGGTAAGCGGCTGGGAACTATGGGTTCATACCTAATGAAGGAACAGAAGGATGATTTAGAAGCTTCTCCTAAAAACTTGAAACCGCAAAGAAAAAATTTAGGTGAAGAAGAGCTGCAAAAGGTTCTTGCGTGGGCTTCTAAAGACGATCCTTCGGTGAATAGTAAGAATGTTTTTAATCTGGAAAGGTGGGACCAAATTGGGGTCCGACTGTGGGATAGTGCCACGCGCGGTGATAAGACTGCTGCTAACCTGTTGCCACAATGGCGAGTTGTATTCAAAACATTGAAATCTCATAGTGGGTCGCAGTCGAACATAAATGACGGGATCGGGGCCCCTGCCATCCCCTCTGCGCCTGCTTTACCTCAATCGTGTCCTGATGATAATCAGAAAAGAAAACGTCCTGCAAAAGCCTTTGTGGTACTGCCACCTGATGACCAGGACGATGATCCTTTTGGTCCGGGTCCTATTGACCCTGGAAAGGAGCCAGACCTATACCCCCCGGATCCTCACGATACATGGGCCTCAGTAAAACAAGGAGCAAAACAGGCAGGGAATGTGGGCATGCTGAAAGCCTTTCCTGTTATCTGTGCACCAGACCAGAATCCCCGTTGGGAAGGTTTGTCGTATAATCTTATTAAGGACGTGCAACACACGGTGACAGATCATGGCCTTGGCACACCATATACCACCCACCTTATACAATCTCTTTGTGATACTTGGGTTTTTACTCCCCGTGATTTTAAAACTTTGTTTCGCCTCATTATGACCGATATGCAATATACGATGTGGGAATCAAAAATGAGATGGCTTGCTCGAGCACAGGGGGAGGAAAACCAGTGGCTGTTGAAAAAAGGTCCTTTATGGGCTGTTACTGTGGACCTGCTAATGGGGGAGGGTGACCACAGTGCTACAACAGCACAAGCAGAAATCCCCCCTGAGGGCCTGCAACAAGTTAGGGCACTTGCTCTCCACACGGCCTGTCCCGGAGAGTGGTAAACAAAGACAACCTTTTGTTAGCATAAGACAAGATGCGAATGAGCCATATATGAAGTTTTTGGATCAGCTTAATGAGGCTCTGGAGAAACAAATTGATAACGAACAAGCACGAAGCTATATTTTTAAGCAACTAGCAGTTGAGAATGCTAACCCTGATTGCCAGAGAGTTTTGCGGCCGCTAAAGGATCCTACTATTGATGACATGCTAAAAGCATGTATTAATGTCGGTACCAAACAGTATGAATATTCACTGATGGCCGAAACATTTGCAACAATGTCCATGAAAAAGCCATGTTTTGCTTGTGACCAATTTGGGCATATTCGTAAATACTGTCCAAAAACGCAAGCAAACAGAGGAGCGCCTGGAATATGTCCACGCTGCCACAAAGGACAACACTATGCTAATCAGTGTCGATCAAAATTTGATAAGGAAGGTCGACCATTAGCCCCTTCAGGAAACTTCAAGCGGAGCGCAGCGAGGGTTCGCGCCATGACAGCAAATCACCCCTTGGAGTGGCCCCCACCGGGAAGCAGCCGCGGCTTGTGCGCCAGCACAAGCAGCAGCACCGATGTGGACCTGGCCACCACAATAGAAGTGCTAATTACTGATACATCAGTTGTGCTAATTCCAACTGGTGTCCACCGCCCCCTGGGGCAAGGAATGGCAGCACTGTTGATTGGGCAATCTTCAACAACGAGACAAGGGCTGTTTGTGTTACCTGCAGTTATCAATGCAGATTTCAAAGGAGAAATAAAGATAATGGTATGGACTCGGATACCACCCTGTACTGTGCCAGCAGGAATCCGAATAGCACAATTAGTATACTTTCTTACCACAGACACCAAATGCTGCGAACACTAAATGTGGCACAGGCTCTTTTGAAATTTTCTGGACTCAACAGATAACTATGAATCACCCACAGATATCCTGTACGTTACAAGCAGGACCGATAAAGTTTAATGTACAAGGAATTTAAACAGCAGAAGAGGCTCTGCATCAGATTACGCGAGCAGCATCAGTTGCAGGATTAAAAATTGCAGAAGGAAAGTCCGCCTTGGCGATAGTTAGGATGGAGAATTTCTGATCATCAAATTCGACCACAATCATTGACCCTAAAGACAGACATAAGGACTTTGAATGATCTTCAAAAGCTTTTGGGAACTATTAATTGGATCCGTCCCTCCTTAGGGATTTCCACAGAAGAATTACATCCTCTTTTTAAGCTTTTAGAGGGAGACACGAGTTTGACGTCCTCAAGAAAGCTTACTCCTCCCGCGCGAGCTGCACTTGGCAAAGTTGTGGACAAATTACCCACTCAGACTGTTCACAGACGAAAGCAGAATTATCCTGTCAGTCTTTTTGTTTTTTATTCTAGCTTCCAACCCTATGGCCTGTTAGCACAATGAACATGTTTCTGTTGATACCTTCTCATCCTGTATCTATGCTTCTGTACATACAGGTGAGAAGGCCAAAGACGTATGTCGACACTTTATTATGGCCTTTGCAATGTTGTGAGTGCCAAAAACTATAAAAACTGACAATGGTCCAGCCTATATAGCACAAAAAACGCAAATATTCTTTCAACAATGGGGAATCCAACACATCACAGGTATCCCCCATTCACCCACAGGCCAAGCGATTATCGAGCGTACACATGGTACCCCTAAGAATATGTTACAAAAACAAAAAAGGGGGAGTGTAGGCTTATCCTCACAGGAACGCATAGCAAAAACTTGCTATGTGTTGAATTTTTTAAATCGCTGAACAGAAGAGGGCCCCCCTATATACCAACATTTTGATTCACAGAGACAACACAAAGTTCAGGATAAAGCCCAGGTTATCGTCAAAAACCCACAGACAAATCAGTGGGAAGGGCCTTTTTCTTTAATAACCTGGGGTAGAGGATATGCTTGTGTTTCTACAGGCTCAGGGCCAAGATGGGTACCTGCTCGATGGATTAAGCCTTTCTTATCACAGTCATCACCATCATCTGCACCACCGTTGGTCTCACTCTGCACCCCAGAGTTGTCTCACTCTGCACCCCAGACTGAGTCCATTTCTTCACAAGGTGCAACATCTTCTGACATCTGAATGATTGAGGTGGTGCGTAATGCCATTTTTCCCCTGAATGAGCCACATCAAAGAGGGTTTATAAGCTGAAAGGTGTCAGCGGACTGCCCCCAAAAAATATTACAAATGAAAATTAAATTGCTTCTAAAGGAGAAACCTTCCAATAAAATGTCCAGACTTCAGTACTGAATGCATGACAGCAAGAAACTGCCTTCAGCTGCTGAAAGCATGAAGCCTCGCTAACTTAAGACCTGCATAAATCAATCATTAAAAACACCTTTTCCCACCTCAGTATCCGGGATTTTCCATCGACCACATCTGGTCTTCTCTTTAGTACAGAGATAGCAAAAAAGGGTCACACTGGAGATTAGCTGCAGCCTAAACTTGGATAATACCAAGCAAACAAGCAAAAGGGTCACCTGGGATTTAAAAACAAAAGCAAACAAAAAGTCATCCTGTCACTCAGAGGGAAAACAGAAAACACCCTATAAAGCTCGTCATACAACAGCAAGCAAAGCAGTATTAGCCAGGCCCAACTCACGTCTCGAGCTGTCCAAGCCTTTTCAAACAGGAGAGCTGGAGAAGGCTCTGGTTACAACTGAGAAGCCTCATCCCTTAATATCTAGAATCCTCCTGGTCCACAAGGACATCGGTGTCAGCCAAAACCACCAGAAAAGGTCCCCAAAAATCAAATCAAATGTCACAACAAGTCCAGCAGGGCTGCAAGTGAGTCTCTCCTTGGTTGGTCATGCGTGCAGGTCTAGCTAGGGTAAAGCTGGGCAGAAGACTATCCCCATCCAGCAGCCACGTAGTGATGAGATGGAGCTGGAGGACCAGGAACCAGCCATTTGGTGGCTGTTTGGCAGGTGTCCTGCATTGCTCGTATGGGATATGAGGCCAACTACCCCAGTCAGCTCACCTGAAGGTTCATAATTAAAAATCCATAGCACAAGAGGGTATTTTTGATGGGCTCTGCACATCGGGCATGCCCAGAAAGTGGCTGCACTTTGAGACACAAGTTTTAATTACTTCAATCCTCTCCCTGCAGCAGAAGACGAAGTGGTTTCCATCTGTCTGTGCTGGCCTGAGCTTTATTTCCTACTGCTCAGCAGTTGACCACATTCCTAAATACTTCATCTTTTTAGCAAGACAGAAATCCAGTGAAATGATTAATCTTCCTGCCCAGTCACAACACTGGCATTAAGGTCATTCTCCCCTCTTTTTGTTTCAGGAGGAAAGAGGAGTGTCCTTTGACAGCCCTGCAAGAGGGTCACCCCCATGGGAGAGGCTCAAGGTGGAGGATTTAAGGACCTTCCCATCCCTCCTCTGAGCATCCACAGCTCAGGTCCTCACCTACAGAGGTGGTTCCCAATAGCAAAGAAGAGCAGGATGAGAGATGCAGTCTGCTACAAGCTTCATGTGCTTGAGATTTCCCCAACACAAAGTACCTCCTCATCCTAACCCGCTCTCCAGAGCTTCTCTGCACCTAGAAGGTTAAGCCCACAACGGAGGAGTGGCCCCTGGAGACAGAAGGAGCAGAGAGCCCTGACTACCCAACTTGAGAAGCTTCATCACAGTTTCCCACACGTTTTTGCCCTTGGAGATGGCGCAAAGCTGAGCTGTTGGTGCCACCTGCTTCCTTCCTCATGGTCGGCAGCTCTGGGAAGGAGATCCATCACCCTGAAATCAGCCATGGGCCCAGGATCAGGAGCCATGGGGCTGCAAGACTTAGAGAGCCTTCTCAGTACTTCAATTTGAGCTCCTAAAGGCTTGCTGGGTCTGTGATCAGATGAGATCTAGTCACCGTTTAGCAAATAGGTGAGCAGAAAGTATTTCACATGACCTACTCCTGAAATTGTGACAAGAGTTGAGATTTCCAGGAGAAGACACCTTTTTCAGTACCAAGAAGGTACCTGGGGAGTCCTTAGAAGGACCCATCTGCTCAACACCAAAGACTCCAGTATCTGTTACATTGGTGAAGCCCCGATGGGTATCCATTCATGACTTAAAAGTGGGGCTTCGTGGCGAGCAGAGGCACGTGGGGACATCTGTCCTGGAATGGCTGAAAGAACCACTGGGGACTGGAAAGATCAGTACAACCTGGACACGCTCATCCATCCCATCATATCCATAGGTTCCAAAGCATCAGCTATTCAGGACCCAAAAGGCCAACTCAAGCGAATCTTGCTCCTAAAGAAGATTTCAAATAAAATTCCACTCCCCGCAATGGAGCCAGAATAAATGTTGAGGTTTCATTTCCTGCTCGGGCTTGCAAATGTGGCAAGAGATCTCCCAAAGAACCCAGAGGACACCTTGAAGAGCCCAGAGGACGTTTTGAGGATCTTCTGAAGTCGCTTCTTATGAGCGAGAGCTTGCAATGGGAGGTGAGCAGGCACAGCTACAGCTCACCAGCTTCATCCATCCCCCCCAAAAAAATATAAATAAAAATAAATCCATCAAGCAGAAAATAAATCTCTCATTTTTTAAGCTCAGGGACCAGAGACACAGAGTTCGGCAAGATAGCACAAAGTCACTCACATTTGTCTGGCGATCTTGTCACCCTGCTCCTACACTGCAGAGGGATACAATAATAATAAAAAAATGTAGTAGCACCTAAGTTTTTCTTATTAAAATATATATATAAACACATGCAAGAGCCATGAGTCCATTCCCCAGCATCCACACCAGAGTTTCTGGGACTGGAGCCGAGCGGAGTGACGCCAGCGCAGAGGGGCCCAGCAGAGCAGCCCAAGCGTGAGCATCCACCTGAGCTCTTTGCATGGAGTAAGTTATGGCCTCGCTGGGTCAGGGCCCAGGGAGCAAAGGTGACTGAGAAAGGAAAACAGAGAGCAACGCAAGAAAAACCAGGCAGGAGGAGAGTTATCTGGGTTTCTTGGAGATGGGCCAGAGATTTCCACCATTGCCAGGACCCACAGAGCAGACTCCAGGAATGACTTTCCTGGCTGAAACGGGGCTAGAAATGCAAATACCCAAGTGGGGAGACCAAAAGGCAACAAGCCAAATACCCAGAGCCTGATATTTGAGCTTTTATTTCCTTTATTATTTGTTTCATGAACCAGCAGACGCGTTCAGTGAGGAAGAGGTCAGCAATGGAGCTACACGGCTCTGAAGCCGAGCAAAAACCTGCAGCACCCGCTAATTTTAATCAGCACCCGCTAATTTTAATGCAAGGTAATAAAGCACCATAAATCCACAGGGGAGTCGCTCAGCTTAATCAATTGGGAAGCTGGTTCTCCTCATCTGGGGTCCTCGCACCCGCTCACTGCCCCGGATGTGCTCGCACCTGTTCCCATCCTCGCAGGGCGCAGCACGGACGTGCGCACAGAGGACACGCTGCACTCCGGGACTTGGTGGCAGGTGACAAGAGAGTAGTATTGGGGTGAAAAAGAAAAAATAAAAATATAAAACACATCACTATCCCCATGCCCCATTTCTTAAGGCATCTTTAAATGCATTAAGGGCTTTTTTCCCTTGGAAGAAGAAGGATCATGAGGACCGGTTACTGCACCATGTTGTTTTGGTGACAACGTACATAAATAAATAAATAGCTAGAGAAGGGAAGCAGGGGAGTGGAAAAAGAAAAAAGAAACCCAAACAAGCAGAGTTTTGTTTCCAAGGGGCCAAGGACTAGAACACAAAATTGCGGCTTTGGAGCGCTACGCTGTGATTATTGCCGTGTTCGCCACTTGCCACAGAGCAGGGATGCGACTACGCCTGGACTTGTGCCCCGCGCTCATGTTCACCCCAAGCGCCCAACGGCCCTGTTCGGAAAACCAAGGAGTTTCAAGGCTTGGCTGAAAAACTGCTGCAGAACAGGGCAAAGAGCAGCCAGGAAAGCACAGTGGGAAGGGGCAGCTGAGGCCGCTCAGCTCCAAAGGTCCAAAGTCTGCAGCGGTGCCTGGTTATTCCTGGGCCCTGTTCCTCAATAAACACTGCAGCCCGGCTGCACTCTGCCCCTTCGTGCCAGGGCCACGGGCAAACGGGACCATGCAGAGCAAAGAGAAGTGCCCCGTGCCTCTGGTGCAGGAACTCAAGTGCTTGAGAGAGGCCAGCTGCAGACTATGTAGATAGAAATAATCTATCCGTATAGATATATGCACGTGCGTGCACATCTTCCTTGGTCAGCAGAACTATTTGTGGATTCACGTGCTCCCTTTCAGCATCTCCCTTTCGCTCATCTGCTCATCAGCAGCGGAGAAGCATGGCAAGGCAGACGTGCTCCAATACATCAGGACGTGCACATCCCAAATATATTTGGGACCCGTCGAAGCCAAATGCAGGAGCATCTCATCACACAGGGCAGCCAAACGTACCCTCCTCCCACCACGGCTCCACTGCTGCAAGCACCAGGTGGGGAAAACTCTCCTGGAGAGGCCGCTTTTAGGGCTACATTGCAGCCACGGCGCTAACGGAGGGGCTGTCAGACCAAAACGAAGAACTGCATAAACAGGAATCAAAATGCGGCATAAATAGTTAATTCCTGCAAGCTCATTGCCCATCCCTGGCTGTCGTGCTCTGGACAGGGGTGTTGGCGGGGGGGCGAGGGGAATCCTGAATCTGGATGCGGGGGAAATGACAGTGCATCAATCCGCACAAAGCAAGCTGCCAGGGAATATCTTCTCCTTGGGCACCAAGGGGCTGCTAACTCCAAGGTTTCCAACTCCACCATGGCTTCCCATCACCCTGCATCAGGATGCAAGAATGGAATTCTTAAAAGACTCAAACGTGTTTTTATAACCTAAGAAAAACCTTCGAGCATAAGCTGCCTCCCCAAGCAGGAGCTGCAGCTGGGAGTCCTCAGGGAGTCGCGTCCCAGGAGTTCTGCAGCAAAGGGCATGGATGGCCCTGGATGAGCCACAACATTCCCATGCTCAATGCTTAGTCTGAGAATATTTTTATTAAATATGCAATATATAGAATATGCATAAAGAAAGTTATGACCCTCTGAATGATGCACAAGTGCCTTGCAAAACCCCCTTATGCATTTTGGAGGCAGGCACCCAGCTCCTGCCTCTCCTACTTGGTTTTGCTGGAATTTGCAGAGAAAAATAACCCCTCCTTGGGCTGACAAAGAGGAAGAGGAAGAAGATAGATCCTCCAGCTTCTCAAGCTGCTCCTTGACCCCAAATGAGCGGATCCACAAGCGCCCACCAAGGACAGGTCTCAGAAACATGGCACCCTTCAAAGTTTCCCAAAAATGGGGAGGTTTCTGCCAAGTAATTTAGCCACGCAGTGGGCAAGCACACCAGGCACGTTTGCTTTTGAAAAGCCTCTCCCCACGGTCCACAATCATTCATTCAGTGCAGCAACTTTATTTAATAAGACAACTTTAAATGAAAACTGGAGCTTTCCCGATCTGGAGCTGGCTATTAAAAAAGGATTTCTTTTTTTTTCAATGCATGAAGTTCTATTGTCTAGCAAAAACACTTGGCATTTATTTAATATGTCACTTAGAAAAATAGAGCAGGGGGAAAATAAATAATTGCACTGGTTTCTAACCCACTGGGAGCTTGCAAAAAGCTCCTGAGAAGCACAAGCACAACACTTGGGAGCAAAAAATGGCAGGCGACTCTCCCCACCAGCAGAAGCACTTTTTGCAAGAAGGAATCCTTGCTGCCAGGGTGTCCCCTCCCAGGCCTGCAAGTCGTTCTACATCTGTATTTGTTTCTGAAATGCGATGCAAAAATAAATATAGATAAAAAGAATAAAAACCATGTATGGATAATCCTAAAGCTCCCAAATTTTGCCCGTGGGGACAAGCATGCAGCGTTGTGCTCCCCAGAGCTGCTTGCTCAAGCGAATCCAGGTGCACTCCGAGCTCAGCGCGTGCAAGCAGCCCAGGAATTGCTCCCATGCTTATAATTAAGGCGCAGCTCTTAATTATCCTGCTTAATGGGGCCTGTTCAACACCCGCCACTCACCCTGTTTGGGTGCCTTCCTGCATCCTGGTGTGTTTTTGGGATGAGAGGCACAAGGAAGGACCATGTGCAGCACGGGGGCATCCTGGACATCCCGCTCTGGGGTGCCCAAGGGGCTCTCTGGCCATTCCTGTTGCCTGGGGGACATCGGAGGGGACGACATGGTGGCCACGCTGGTGTCACCGGATCAATAGGTTCTTGGCAGGACATCCTATGGATCCCTTTACCCGCATCCTGACTCGAAGCACGACATTCCCAGCATGCCAGCAAGGTTATCCAGCTGGCCACAGAGGAGGACACTGAGCGACCTCCCCAGCTCCAGGTCTTTGTTTTGGGGGAAAAATAAGTAAATAAATAACCAAAATTGGCTCCCTGGGGCAGTCTGGTCACACCGAACCCTCTCGGACTTCCCACACCAAGAGAGGCTCCGGGGCGAGTTCCCAAAGCTGACGCCTCATCCTGGATCCGGATCAGATGCTAAACAGCAGCCGCCAAAATACAAGCGGAGATGCCGATATTATGTAAGAGGCACCTGCAAAATTCCCATGGAAGCAAAAATTTGGGGAAAAAGGAAAAAGAAAAAAAAGAAAGAAAACCCCTGCAGAAACACATCTGTTAAGCACTGGGGACTTGTGGACAGGCAACGCGGCGCCTCTTCCCGCAGAGCCTCCGTGGGCACTGCGGAGCCTCGCAGCTCCAGAGAACGACCCGATTTGGGGGTGAAACTCCCCATTCCGCGACGGGGCGACCCCTCCACGCGATCCCGACCCCTCCACGCGATCCCGGGATACGAAAGTGCCTGCGTCCGCCCCCCCAGTCCCAGCTCCGCGCGGAAATAGGTGAACGCGGCAATAGCGCCCACGCGAGTTGTGCAGCACGGGGAAATAGAGCCAAAATTGCACCACTTTGGATCTTTTTAACCTCCTTTATAAATATATATTTAAAAAAAAAAGTGTTAAGAAGCGCCGCTCCCGGCTGAGCACTTCTCCCCATGCCCCCGGTTCAATAAATAAATAAACGAAAGTAATTAATTAATTAACTAAAACCACCACCAACATTCTTCCCGCCCCCGCTGCGGCCCAGTCGCGCACCTGCGTGTAGAGCTGGACCACGGACATCGCGGAGCGCGGCGCATGGCGGGCAGCAGCAGCAGCGGCACCACCGGCCCGACCGCGCCCCAGGGAAGGTACGGGGCGGCGCCGCTGGCCAGGCTGGAATATACCGGGGCACGGAATGGACTACGCTGGAGCGGGACGCAGCGGCACGGAGTGGACTCCACTTGCACGGAATGGACTGCGCTGGAGTGGAGTGCAATGCACTGGACAAGCCTGGAATGGATTAGAATGGAATGTAGCGGCCTGGAATGGACTAGACTGGCACGGAACGGAATAGAACAGAATGGACCAGCCTGGAATGGACTGGACTGGCACTGAATGGACTGCACTACCATGGGACAGAGCAACATGGAATAGACCAGCACAGAATGGACTCTGCTTGCACGGAATGGACTCTACTTGCACAGGATGGAGCAGCACGGAATGGACTATGCTGGAGTGAGATGGACTGGGGCAGCATGGAATGGATTGGCATGGAATGGAATGCACTGGACTGATACGCAATGGAGTGAAATGGAGTGGCATGGAATGTACCAGCATGGCCTGGAATGGAGTGCTCCAGCATGGAATGCAATGGTATGGAATGGAGTGAAGGGAATGAACTGGTACAGAATGCACCAGTATGGACTGCCATGGCCCAGAATGGAAGGAAACAGCCTGGAATGGATTGGAATGGCACAGAATGGACTGGCATGGAATAGAAGAGCCTGGAATGGAATGGACCAGCACAGAATGGACTTGCATGGAATGGACTGGCCCAGCATGGAAGGGACTGAGTAACGCGGAATGGCACAAAAGGGCACATCCCGGCACGGCTCGGTTCATCCCGGCATGGCATGGATCAGCCCAGCACGACTCAGCCTTTGGATTGTTCTTGTATCCGATGCTCCTTGCACTGATTAGTACATGAGGGATGCAAAAAAAAAAAAATGGGGAAGAACTTTGGAGCACTCAGTGTCTTCAGGAGGAGTTCAGCTCTTAATGCCCCAGAATTCCCCATGAGGAGCAGGGCTCAGGGGCTGCAGCGCCTGGGCAAGGAGGGAGTGTCCGCTCTCCCTTAGTATCGCCTTCTGCTTTTTTTTTTTTAGTAAAAAATCCTTCCTTTCTGTAGAGCTGCTCTCAGAGAGGGTGGTGAAGCATTTGGCAGGAAAACCAACCAACCAGCCAGCACCAACTCCGTTTTCATCTGCCCTTGCAGCCGAGCATGCTGTTCCCCAGACCCCCACCTCTCCCTTCCCCAAACCCTTTCGGTTTCTTTTTTCCCCTTCCTTTTTAACTAGATTTATTTCCCCATAAAGGAGGCGGATTCCATCCTGAACACCCGGCCACAGTTTCAGTGATCAGGCGCTGCTCCGGCACTGCCACCTTAATAGAGGGTTTGGCTGCGGGACTTCTCTCCATGCCGGGGAATACCAGGCACGTGAGTCCTCCTGGATGCTCCAGAGCTCCTTCCACTCCCATCAGTAGCCACTTAAGAGTCTCTTAGGCATTTTCCTAGTTCATGTTTACTGCAGCTTAAAAATCCGTGAGTTTGGGCTGGAAGCAAAGGTATGACCTGCTCTGAAGCACGCACGATGCCCTGCTCTGGGCCCAGTTTACTGCAGGAGCACCAAAGGAACGGGAGCAGGATGGAGATCGATAGGATTAAGCACCGGAGACTCCTCGGTCTTGACACAGAAAATCCTTCCTCCTGTGCTGCACAGCTGGAGTTTCACAGGGCATCGAGACGCTGCTTCCAAGAGAAGCCCGCTGACACATTCAGCCACCAGCAGCAACCTCACCTGTTCTTCTAGATCCGCTTGAAGTCTCCAAAACGCTCGGCAGGGAAGGGGTCAGCGCAGCCACGTGTTCATCGACCGCAAGGTTTCTCTCCCAAGAGTTTGGTCGCTGTGTACATGAAGCTGTTATGAGTGGATATCAAGCTTCCCGAAGGGAAACCTTCCCAGAACCTGGACTCACACTCCTTCGACGGGGAGAGGAGTTTTGCCTGGGAGGGCAGGAGCTCTGAGTACCTCCTTTGGGTTATTATGTAATTTTTAAAAAAATATTATGGCTCATGAACATGCTATTTTGTACCTCTCATGTGTTGGGTATACCCAATGACAGTTTCACAGCCTTTAATGACTTGCTTTAATTAATGTTGAATTAGCATTAGCTAATCCTGGAATCACAAGTGTGCTACTACGTTCTCTTCAAAGATGGGTCACTGTAGCAAAGAAAATGTACGTTGCTTACCCAGGGCTGCCCCAGGAGTCCATCGCAGAGCGGGAAATAAATTTCTTGAGCATCCTTTGGCACTTTGAGCTAATGGTGAGATGAGAGAGCTGCAACTATCTGAGCTCTTGGCACTGCTGAAGCATCATCTACGTTTTCTGGGATGGTCCCTCCTACCTGCAAACTGGGAGCAGTGGCTCTGAAGTCCACTATGGCTCTGGAGATGGCTGCTGAGAAGCACTAAGTGAGGGTTGGGCATCGTCACTAAGGAGCTCTCAGCCCTCTCCAGGTTTGCAGCGTTCCTGGGTTTATGGATATTTGTCCCTCTTCCATCTGCTGGCTCAAGATGCTGCCCACGGAGAGGGTTTCCTGTGAGAATGAAGTTGGGTTTTTCCTGGGTTCTTCCATCTTTTACAGCCACACTTGGCTGGGTTGTTCTGCTAAGATCAGTGGTGCTGTTTTCGGATTAATTAATCTGCAACCGGCCTCTTGCAAACAACTGCATCGCCTCCTTCCTGGGCAAGCAGCGTTGGGCAGCCCGGAATCTGTGAGGTGACGGGGTAGTTGATCCCTGACTCGTTCCCGCTGCTCAGACATTTATTGGCTTCTCCATGTATCCATTCATGCTCCCACCCAGCAAACACGCAGGAATCTTGGTCCTTGCCAACAGAGAGAGAAATATTGAGAAGGGAAGAGAAGGAAGGAATGTGAAAGGAGGAAGGGGAAGAAGGCAGGAGAAGGGCCTAAGGAGGGATGGGATTGAAGAAGAAAGGGTTAAAAAGCAGAGATTGGAGGAAAGATGGTGGAATTGGAAAGGTGGAGGGACGAGAGAAAATTATTTGCAGACATGCAGTACCAAAGGCTCAAACGAAAAATACATGGGAAAGATTAAACCTTTCAGGATGCCACAAAGTCCATTAGCAAGAAAGGAATGAGGGTGCAAATGTGTTCTTCACCTCCCTCCTCTTAAAGCATAGAGATAAAATAAAGAAAAATATCCCAGGGAGCTGGTAGAGGGGAGCACCACAGGGAGAGTAGGTTTTTCTCATCTGTCTGTCTGTGTCCCCCTCTGCTCCTCCTGCCTAAAGGGCGATCGGGTCCTGAGCAGGGAGAGCCACAAGGATGTGACCTTCTTTCCCCTTTTAAAGCCACAAGGATGTGACCTTCTTTCCCCTTTTAAAACCCTCCCCAGACCTTCTTGGTAACATCTGGCCCCTCTCCGCGGTGCTTTGTTTTAAAACTTTGTTAGTGCCTGGCACCCTAATCCACACATGCTAAAACTATGACATTGGGGACAATTTAAGATAGTTTGCAGAGGCAGGCTCATCACCAACAGGGTAAAGAATAGCCTTTCCCCCCTCCCCCCCCAAAAAAAAAAAAAACAGAATGGCCTTTTTCCTGCATGAGTAGGTCTGTCCAAACAGAGACCTCAGAGACTAGCCTCAGGACTCAGATATCTCACAGATCATTCAAAAGCTATTGAATACTTACAAAAGTTTACATATATATACACAAACACACACACACACATATATATAAAATGAATACATGTCTAGCCATAGTAAAATAGAGTTATCATTTTATATTAAACAAGGAAAATGCAGATGTGTCAGCAAGTGCCTTCTGTCTAAATACAAAAAGGTTTGCAAATATTTGCACTTTGAAAGGCATTTTAATAAAAGTTGGTTGAAACTCACTCTTCTGGAAAGCTTCCTTTTTGCAGATTCTGAGGAATGCCTGCACAGCATTCATGCCATAATAATACAGTATTGTGCTATGGAGAATGTACAGTGCTTATATTAAAAAACATCACTTTGATTTGGATCAATCATTTTGTCAAAGAAAATCTAATAAGGAGAAAGTAACCTTTAAAATATCATATTTCTTCTATTTGCCAGTGAAATATTTTGAGCACAACAGGGGAGAGGGACCTGCTAATTAGTTATAAACATCCTTAGAAAATGTTTTTAAGTCCAGTCTAGAACAAATATCATAAATGCTCTTGTGTGCTAGATATGAGTCTCCTTCTCAAGGGATGAGTTTCTGCTAGTATCACAGAAGACCTTGCTAGAATATCCTCTATTTTTTCTTGGTTCATTCTCTCTGCTGCCAGGGCTGATTCATATTCTTGCTGCTTCTCTTCCTCCTCGGCATTACGGACTTCTTGTTGATAGGCAATCTGAGCCTTGAGTTGCTCTTGGTATTCTTTTGCTTCCTTTACTTTTCTGGAAATGACATACGAATAACTTATTTATGAGGTACATGTTAAAAATAACTCTTTTTTTTTTATCTGCTAACGTGCAACCTTAGACCAAAGAACTATTCAAAACACCTGCTAGGAGTTAACAGTAACTGCTACTCTATTAAACAAATGTGACATTGGTAATTAACCTGAAGTTCTTTGGAGCATGAATTGCATTCTCTTACAAAGCAGACTGCAACATCAGTGCTTAAGAAAACAGAACAGAAGAACAAGAGGAACCCCTTGTAATCAACACGTTTTCTCTACCCCATGAGGGGCAAGAGGAAGACAGATAATGAGTATGGTGGGTTTGGGCTCTCTCCTGGCTGTGCCTCACTGCTGTAGCATCCTCACACCCAGTTTCCTCTCCCTTGCTCTGGAGATAAGGCACTTCCAACAGAGAAGGCAGCCTGCTGGCTCCTGCTCCAGTGCCGTGCTGATATTCAAGGAAAAGGCTGTCACAATAAATCATCCTTCCACTCCCCTGTCACACATTACTTGCGTTGCACACTGGAGTGGCAGGGGAAGCCTCCCTACATGCTCAGGCACTTTGAGAGCAGAAATTACTAGATGCTTAAGCACCAGCAGCCCAGTCACAGCTTGGGTCACAACACAACATGAGCTGAGCCACATGGCGCCTACTGACTGCGCAGAGTATCATCCTCGCTGCAAAGTGAAGCGTATCCAAAGCAAAGTCCCCCATGTTTACTTCCCCAGGGTGAGATTTCTGCCCTATCTAAGAGATTGTTACTGATAAAACTATTGGAGATGCAGCAGATACCAGCTCTGGAAGGAGCTACTTGTTTACCTCCTGCTCACATGTGCTGACAAGGAGCAGAAGTATCAAAAGGTCTTTGAATGGGTGAAATGAAGGTGCTTTGCCCTAGGTTTGTCATGACACCCAGAGGTCTGTTTCAGCTACTGCGAATAACAATAGTCTTGCCTTGAGGAACAGCAAGGCAAAATTGACCCGTGGAAGGGGGTGATGGGTGCCAGTCTGATATTTTGGTGGCTGTGTTATGGTTCCAGGGAAGTGCATGGGTGGAGTTCAGCACTAAGCTTGAATGCCCAAATTCCCCTAGGGAAGTAGTGAGCTAACCTTTCATTACACCCTCCTCTCCAAACCTCACCACTCCTAATAACAGCTCAGAATTGCAAAGAATGTGTTTACAAAACATGATGGTCCAAAGTGATGGTCCAAAGAGCCCAAAACAAGTATATGTAATGAAACACCATTATTTGTACAATGAGATCAGAATCAGTAATCTAATACCAACTGCAGTATAATTGGGCTGCTACTGAGCAGTTTGGAGCTGTTAGGTTTTGTAGCAGAGCCTCTCTGTACAGAAGACAGCCAAGTTCTCTCTTGCACAGTTAGTTGAAAAGGAGAATTAGCCGTCTTGGAAGTTTAAAAGGTTAGCCTGCAATGAAAGGAACCTGCAGCATAAAAGAAAAATACCTTGCATATTTTTCTTCTTCGATACATTTGAGCTCTGTGATTCCTTCAGCGAATAGCTTCCTTTTCTGGGCGAGTTCTTCCTGCTCCTTTGCATTTCTCTCCGCTGCAAAAAATAATTTAAAAAATGCTTTTAGAAGATGCTTGCTTGCTTAGCCCCGATAAGCTTGAAGGGACAGTGTGGAGGCCTGCTTTGGAGACGGAAGTGCTGAATGCCTTGGTAGTGGACGATTGACCACAAGGACGAATGTCTTATCAGCAAGGAGCAAAGCAGGAAAAGGAGGAGGACAACAACAGCATGTGGAATGTCTTGTCAGCAGATGAGGAACAAAGCAAGGAAAAGAAGATAACCACAACTGCACGGCTGGCAAGATGCTGATTGATTGTAATCTTTGCAACACTTGTGTTAAAAGAGTATAAAAGGAGTTGGTTTGAGAATAAAGTTGTCTCACTCTGCATCCCAGACTGAGTCCGTTCTTTCGCAAGGTGCAACAAATGGCGCCCAACGTGGGGCTCGAAGACTAGCTGTCTCTCCGGTTGCACCGCCCAGCTGAACTCCCGGGATTCACGCTGAAAGGAAGCGTAAGGATCACGCTGAAAGGAAGCGTCCTTTGTGCACACACTAAAAGCCTCTTGAAAGGAAAGAGGTAAGCAGCTGGGGACTATGGGGTTACACTTAACGAAGGAACAAAAAGATGTTTTAGAAGTCTTTCTTAAGATCTTAAAACAACAGGGCAAGAAATTAGATGAGGAAGATCTACAAAAGGTTCTTGCATGGGCTTCTAAAAACGATCCCTCCGTGAACAGTAAGAACGTATTTGATACGGAGAAGTGGGACCAAATTGGGGTCCGATTATGGGACTGTGCCACTCGCGGTGATAAGGCTGCTGCTGGCCTGTTGCCACAATGGCGAGTTGTATTCGAAACGCTGAAATCTCACAGTGGGCCGCAGTTGAACACAAATGACGGAGTCGAGGCTCCTGCCATCCCCTCCGCGCCTCCATTACCTCAGTCATGTCCTGATGAGAATCAGGAAACAAAATGCGCTACAAAAGCCTTCACGGTACAGTCGCCTGATGACCAGGACGATGATCCTTTTGACCCGGGTCCTATTAACCCTGAGAAGGAGCCAGACCTATACTCCCTGGATCTGCATGATAAATGGGCTTCAGTAAAACGAGGAGCAAAACAGGCGGGGGATGTGGGCATGCCGAAAGCCTTCCCCGTTATCTATGCGCCAGACCAGAATCCACGCTGGGAAGGATTGTCATACAATCTTATTAAGGACGTGCGGCGCACGGTGACAGATCATGGCCTTGGCGCACCATATACCACCCACCTTATACAATCTCTTTGTGATTCTTCGGTTTTTACTCCTCACGATTTTAAAACTTTGTTTCGCCTGATTATGACTGATATGCAATATACGATGTGGGAGTCAAAAATGAGACAGCTTGCTCGAGCACAGGGGGAGGAAAACCAGCGCCAGTCAAAAAGAGGTCCTTTACGGACTGTTACTGTGGACATGCTAATGGGGGAGGGTGACCACAGTGCCACAACAGCACAAGCAGGAATTCCCCCTGAGGGCCTGCAGCAAGTTAAGGCACTTGCTCTCCGCGCCCTTAAGGCCGTCCCGGAGGCTGGTAAACAACGACAGCCTTTTGTTAGCATAAGACAAGATGCGAATGAGCCTTACATGAAGTTTTTGGATCGGCTTAATGAGGCTCTGGAGAAACAAATTGATAATGAACAAGCACGAAGCTACATTTTTAAACAACTAGCAATTGAGAATGCTAACCCTGATTGCCAGAGAGTTTTGCGGCCCCCAAAAGATCCTACTATTGATGACATGCTGAAGGCGTGCATTAACGTCGGCTCTAAACTGTATGAATGTTCTCTGATGGCCGAGACGTTTGCAACAATGTCTATGAAAAATCCATGCTTTGCTTGTGGCCAATTTGGTCATATCCGTAAATACTGTCCAAAAACGCAAGCAAACAGAGGAGCGCCTGGAATATGTCCGCGCTGTCACAAAGGACGACACTATGCTAATCAGTGTCGATCAAAATTTGATAAGGAAGGTCAACCATTAGCCCTTTCGGGAAACTTCAAGCCCAGCGCGGCAAGGGGTCGCGCCATGACAACAAATCACCCTTCAGAGTGGCCTCACCGGGAAGCAGCCGCTGCTTGTGCGCCCGCACAAGGGGCAGCGCTGAGGTGGACCTGGCCACCACAATAGAAGTGCTAATTACTGATACATCAGTTGTGCTAATTCCAACTGGTGTCCATGGCCCCCTGGGGCGAGGAATGGCAGCACTATTGATTGGGTGATCTTCAACAAGGAGACAAGGGCTGTTTGTGTTACCTGCAGTTATCAATGCAGATTTCAAAGGAGAAATAAAGATAATGGTATGGACTCGGATACCCCCCTGTACTGTGCCAGCAGGGAGCCGAATAGCACAATTAGTATACTTTTTACCACAGACACCAAATGCTGCAAAAACTAAATGCGGCATAGGCTCTTTTGGGTCCACGGGACAACCAGAGATTTTCTGGACTCAACAGATAACTATGAATCGCCCACAGATATCCTGTACACTACAATCAGGAGTGACAAAGTTTAATGCACAAGGAATTTTAGATAGCGGAGCGGACGTTACAGTCATCGCTGCCTCGCAATGGCCAAACAGTTTACCCCTAGTGAATGCGCATACATCGCTTTCGGGAATTGGTGGGCAGAGTACCCCAATGCAAAGCGAAAGCTTGATAAATATTATTGGTCCGGAAGGGAGAACCGCAACCATTAGACCATTTATATTGCCTGGATCCATTACCCTGTGGGGGAGAGACTGTTTGAGTCAATGGGGCATGCAGTTAAGTACGGATTTTTCTTAGGGGCTACTATCCAGCAGCAGGTCCAACCCTTGATCTGGAAAACAGACAAGCCGGTATGGGTGGATCAGTGGCCCCTTCCACGAAATAAACTGCTGCAGTTACACAAGTTAGTAGAGGAACAATTGCAAGCTGGACATATAGTTCCTACTACAAGCCCCTGGAATACACCAGTTTTTGTAATTCAAAAGAAAAATAATTCCTGGAGATTTTTACATGACCTTAGAAAAATCAATGAGGTCATTGAAGATATGGGAGCCTTACAGCCTGGACTCCCTTCTCCAGCGATGTTACCTCAAACATGGACTTTGATCATAATTGATTTGAAAGACTGTTTCTTTACCATTCCACTTGCACCACAGGATGCACCTCGGTTTGCATTTTCTGTACCTTCCATCAGTGCTATGGAACCCCATAACAGATATCATTGGAAAGTTTTGCCACAAGGCATGAAAAATAGTCCTACATTATGTCAACAATTTGTGGCAGCAGTCTTAAGTCCAGTATGGAAGTATTTCAACAACGTCCTCATCTATCACTATATGGATGACATATTGATTGCTGCAGAGCAAAAGGAAACAGCACAAGAGGCTCTGCGTCAGATTACGCGAGCAGCATCGGCTGCAGGATTAAAAATTGCAGAAGATAAAGTACAGGAAACTCCGCCTTGGCGATATTTAGGATGGAGAATTTCTGATCATCAAATTCGACCACAATCATTGACTCTAAAGACAGACATAAAGACTTTAAATGGTCTTCAAAAACTTTTGGGAATCTTTTGGGGAATATAGGATTAGCTGCGTGGATTAAGGGAACATTGCAAATAGGTTTGATGTGCTTGATAATCTTTCTTTGCCTTTTAATTTGTATCCCATGTTTGTTAAAAACAATTCAGTGCTTAATAGACCGTGCCTTGAAACAGGCATTCTTCATAAATAAAGAAGGGGGAGATCGGGGGATCCCAAGGACAGACTCGAGAGTGTTGGTGGAGAGACCTTGGGAAAAGGACACTATCATGCTTGTTGGAATCAAACCATGGGAGTAAATGCAACAAACTAAACAATCTTTTGCTTAGCCATATTCACGCAAAGTTTCTAATTATTGTATTAACTGTATTTTGTTCATTTGTACTACCTGTATGTTGTACTAACTGTATTTTGTTTATTGTTAGTGTATCTGCCTTGTTTCTTATTATGTGTTCAGTGCTTGATTGATTGATCCTTTAACCAAGTTATGGCTGTTCAGCTAAAAACAGCTATGGCAACACCACAAACAAATAAAGAAGGGGGAGATGTGGAGGCCTGCTTTGGAGACGGAAGTGCTGAATGCCTTGGTAGTGGACGATTGACCACAAGGACGAATGTCTTATCAGCAAGGAGCAAAGCAGGAAAAGGAGGAGGACAACAACAGCATGTGGAATGTCTTGTCAGCAGATGAGGAACAAAGCAAGGAAAAGAAGATAACCACAACTGCACGGCTGGCAAGATGCTGATTGATTGTAATCTTTGCAACACTTGTGTTAAAAGAGTATAAAAGGAGTTGGTTTGAGAATAAAGTTGTCTCACTCTGCATCCCAGACTGAGTCCGTTCTTTCGCAAGGTGCAACAGGACAGTGACACTGTATTCAAGCTAAGCGGCCTAAATAGAAAACCCAAGCTTTGTTGTTTCTGGAGAGACACACAAACAATTGGAAGGATATACTCAGCCCATTTCTTTTCCACCACTAGGAAGACTTCAAATTCAGAGCTGCATAATAATAATAATAATGTAATTAATAATAAAGATTGCATGCTAATTCAATCCTTACTGGGCTTTGTTCTGCTGATAGTGATGAGAAATCCACGTAAGGGCTGCCCATGGGTGCAAACTTGCAGGAGCAGATTCAGAGACAAAAGCCCTGTTGTACATTACTCACCCAGGCATCCCGTGCCCACCGGTCCTGCCTGAAGCGGCCTGTCCTGCTCCCTCTGCCCCGCCATGACTGGCACTCACAGCAAGAGCCCTGTTCGGTGCACGGGGAGGGAGTTGCTCCTACTTACACTTCTCGATTTGCAGTTGTCTTGTGTCCAGGACATCTTTCAGCAGCTGTTTTCTAGCTTCTTTTTCTAAGTGCAGTTTCTCAGCCTTCTTGGCCCAAGCCTTTGCCATCTCTTCCTCGAGGAGCTTGTCCGCTTCCTTTTCTTGCTGTTTCTCCTCCTCCAGCTGCTGTGCCAGGTGTGCCCGGTAAGTCTGCTGCTCCTTGAAAAGTTCTTGCTGCAAACACATGCACATCTGCAGATCTGAGTAAACAAGACCAGCTAGGTATTTCAAAAAAGCCACGAGAAATGTTGACTTGTGGTCAATACAGGAACGGGGCTGGGAACAGAGATCTCTGGTCAGATCACTGCTGCGCAAAGAGCTCTGCAAAATCTGTGCCATGGCCAACAGCCAATTCCTGGAGAACAGCAAAAGAGCCACAAACAGTGACAGAGTTGGGCTCTCCTCCTAGCAGTTTGCCTTCTCACAGCACAGGAATTGCGCACACGTTTTCCACAGCTGTTCAGACAACTTCATCCACATGGGAAGCCGTGGAAGTCAACAGAGTTTTAAATATCAGTTCTGCTATTTTTTTCGCAAGGTCTAAGCACCTGGTGATTACAGAAGAAACTGATACCACTTTCTTAACCTACAAGAATTTCTAAATACCTGAGCAGAATAAGGAATGCAGCTCCCTGCTCTTAAATGTACCTTGAGACCTGTTTTCGCCCCAACGTTGGGCAACCAACTTGTTTTAAATCTAAGAAGTGACAGACACATCCCTGTTTTCACGGCATCTCCAAGATGTTGAATGCAAGGTCATGTGCCTAACCTGAAGAAAGTAGCTGCAGACATTGCCAGGGGAATCTTTTCTGCCAGGAATAAACAAGGGCAGGGTTACAACTGTTAATGAAAACTAACCTGCTTAAAAACAAGGTACATTTTTTAAAAGTAAAAATAAAACCAAGATGCCCTTCTTTTCTGCACGAAAATGTTCTTAATTTCTTTAACAAAAAATGAACACCAAGAAGTACCACGTAAAATGAGGCAATAGTTGCTTGTGAGCTTTCTGTAGCTATATAAAAATCCTAATTCAAGTCATGCTGTGGCATACACAAGCTTTGCACTCTTCAGCTACAATTCTTTCTAGCTAGTAAAGATTTAAAACTGTTTCTTAGTGTTTTCATGCATTAGAGGAGGTTAAATATTTACTTTCCTCTGCAGTTACAAATATTTAATACATTAGGTTCATGAAACAGAAAACCTTTGCTTATCTCCATTACACCCATACAGTATAAAGACCCAGAAAGTCAAGTAATTCACATGCAATAAAAAACACACAGGGGGACAAGGTTCCAGGACTACCTGGGAGTCTTTGTCGGTCTCACTGCCTTGAAGAGAGAAGATCAAGCTTTGAGGTACTCACTGTGACTGCAGGGGATAGCAGGCTTCTTCAGAGGGGCAGTGCTGGCAGGAGGCAATGCAATGAAAGAATCCCCTTGTTCAGAGGATTTCATCTATCCTGCGCAATTTCACTAACAGCCACCAGATTAGTCCAGAGGAGGTATTGCCCCAAACTTCAAAATGAACATCTCTTGCCCTTACTTTTTTTTTCCTTTTCTCCTCAGCACCTCCCTGGGATTCCTGAAGAGTTTTTTTCTAGGATCTTCATATCCAGAGCAAGCTCCTCCTGCTTTTCTTCATTAAGATGCCTCATCTTGTCCTACACTGCACTGAGCAACATGTCCCTGCATTCCTTCTGCTTCTGCAGTTTCTCCATCTGAAGACGTTCGCTTTCTAGTTTAAGCTGTTGCTTTTCTTCTTCCTGTAACAATAAAAAAACAGACAGCTTGCAAAACATCATGTAACTTCAAACAAAATGATAGGTAGGATTCACTTAATTGGAACACAGAAGAAGGAAGATAAATGTTCAAAGCCTTTCTTGTTGACATTACAGGATTTTGGAAGTATCAGTGTTATCTGTTAGAGCTGTTAAAGAATGAACATTTCAGCATAACATTCACTCAAATTCAGGATTTCCTCTTTAATTATCACACCTGCTTCATACCAAAATACTGGAGTGCTTGACACTCTCTAAATAATTCAAGTGGATAGACAGTCATCTCTTTAGAGAAATTAATAGAACTGCACCACATATGATGCATATCCAAGCCCTTATACACAGCCATAAGCACTAACCAGTAGTGGAGACATGTTATCCTCCCTATAACTGTGTATATTGTATGTGCCGTGCATGTTAATGGATGTTGCAGATATATTTAAATATAGACACACCAGATTATTGATTCTACATGGTATTGTTTTGCTTAAATAAGATAACTTAGTAGAATTCCTGAACATCCTGCATTTGAATGAGTTTACAAGCACAACTGCACTTAAATATCACTGTAATGCAGCATGGGGCCACCATTAACTCACCTACAGGTCTCAGAAACCACATGCTGGTTTTTGTTAATCTCATTTTAAATAAGATGGCTCTTTCATAATGTGAATAAATCTAAAACACATCAGCAGGTTTGTATAAACAGCTTTTCTAATCTTTTCCATATGGAAGGACAAGCTTTGCTTCCTACAGAACACAACTTGCTCTGTTGGACATAAAACAGCCACCCTGACTCTGCAGGGATTCAAAGCCAATGCTCACAGTGCTGCCTTCCTAGGGTTGTGAAAGAGGCTCTGTCTGAAAGGCCAAAATCACCTCCAGAAGCTGATAAAACAGCTTTGAAACTCACTGTATTTTGAGTCACTGAATAAGTAATCCAAAAGACTGTGAACAGTAAAGAAGGTGGAAAGGGGTGGCAATTCCTGGGGAAGTTGGCAATATGGCATACGTGTCTTTGGCTGAACCCTGACATCAGTGGAGTCATATGGGAATTGCTAAGGGTGGGATCCACGATGCTTTTGCTATGAAAGTTTATACGAACGCGTTAATACAACACTGTAAAGGTGCAAGGAAATTGTTACCACTGATCCATCTGCAAGCCAAGACTGAAATGCCAGGAAAGCAAGTTTTCTTCTGAAAAATGAGGCCCGAGTCCAAGCCAGCAGACTCCCATAACTCATTAAGTCAATGCACTAAGTTAATGCAATAAGTCAATGCAATAAGTCAACCAGTTAAATGCAATTAAGCCAAGCCTACACTACAAGAGGATGAGAAAAGAGGAAGGCAGTGGCTAAATGGGAGCTAAATGAGCCAAATATTTCCCATGATGTGACATCAGCCAGCTGTAACAGGTGAAAGAGCTTCTGCATTGCTTGTCAATCCATATCTGTTAAAGACTAAGCTTTCAAAATGGGTATATATTCTGAAATTCAGTCAGCTAGGGTGTCTACACCTGCAAAACACTAGTGCCTACATTAGTGACCACAGAGGGGTGCAATGCGACCATGTAACTGTGAAAAATGGATCAGGTGGGAAAGAGCAGGGTGAGAACGAGCTGGGAGACGTTGCCCAGGGGCTTGTGGTTCAGCTCAGCAGCTTGACCCAAGATCTGGGACACAAGAACCTTTAGCTACCCCACTGCAAGTCAGAAAATTTGAAAGATAACCAGCAAAAGGTGAAAACCACTTCAGTTTCCTGCAAAGGCTCCCCGAGGCTTTGAACACTACAACTCCATTACATGCTAAATTTCAGGAGATCTATTTCCCCTGTGTAAACAGGAGTGCATTTGTCACGGCTCTGGGAAAGAGGCTTAGCATAATAAGTGAGTCTCAGATACTAATGGAATCAGTGAAGATACAAATAAGGTAGGGATTAATCTAAACGTCTCGTAAGCCTGTCATGAAGAGGGCCTTTAGGAGATGGCTGAATTGAGAGCGATATGGAAGTTACCAGCACACGAGCCTCCTCTTCCTTCAGCCGCTTGGCTTTCTCCCTGTGAGCACTCTGCACGGCTACCTGGGCTCCGAGTAAGCTCAGCTCCTCTGCTGCCTTCTGCATATCTGTCACCTCCTGTTTCTCCTTGGCCAGAACCGCAGGGGGAAGAACTGCTACACCTGGATGTCTACACCTGGATGGGGGAGTGAGATTGGGCCAAGCAGCACCAGCCAGGACCTGTGGTTTCATGTGAAAGCAAAGGTCTCACTGTGTTTTCCTCCCATCAGCGTCTGCTATTTTCCTGCCCGTGATTCTGTTTTGAGGCCCGTGGTTCTGCCGCAAGCTGTTGGGGCCAGGGACACCTCCATCTTCATCTGCTATTTCTAAAGCACCCAGTTCCCTGGGTGTTGTGCTGAAAGGCCCTAAGCTCAGTATGCAAGCAATAAAAAGAGGAGCAGTGCCACGGAAGCAAAATTCACATTTTGCTCAGTATCCAGAAGGCATTTCTAACCTCCTGTTTCTAACTGAAATTATATATATATAATATATATAGTAACCTGTCACATTCAATTTCACCAACATCAAGCTATTTTATCACGAGGTTTTATCTTTAAAACCTCTCATAGAATCATAGAATGATTAAGGTTGGAAGGGACCTCTAGAGGTCATCTAGTCCAACCCCCCTGCACACGCAGGGTCACCTAGAGCACGTGGCACAGGACTGCATCCAAGCGGGTTTGGAAGATCTCCAGAGAGGGAGGCTCCACAACCGCTCTGGGCAGCCTGTTCCAGTGCTCTGTCACCCTCACTGTTAAGAAATTTTTCCTTAAGTTCCTGTGGAACTTTTGATGCTTCAGTTTCTGACTGTTTCCTCTAGTTCTGTCAGTGGCCACCACTGAAAAGAGGCCAGCACCATCCTCCTCACTGCCTCCCTTGAGGTACTTGTAGACACTGATTAGATCCCCTCAGCCTTCTCTTCTCCAGGCTGAACAGGCCCAGCTCCCTCAGCCTCTCCTCATAGGGCAGATGTTCCAGGCCCCTGATCATCCTCGTAGCCCTGTACTGGACTCTCTCCAGCAGTTCCACATCCCTCTTGTACTGTGGAGCCCAGAACTGGACACAATACTCCAGATGTGGCCTCACCAGGGCTGAATAGAGGGGCAGGATCACCTCCCTCGACCTGCTGGAGACGCTCTTCTTAATGCAGCCCAGGATCCCATTGGCCTTCTTGGCCACGAGGGCACATTGCTGCCTCATGGCCAACTTGTCGTCCACCATGACACCCAGGTCCCTCTCTGCAGAGCTGCTCTCCAGAAGGTCAGTCCCCAGCCTTTACTGGTGTCTGGGGTTATTCCTCCCCAGGTGCAGAACCTTGCACTTGGCCTTGTTGAATTTCATGAGGTTTTTCACTGCCCAGTTCTCCAGTCTGTCCAGGTCCCTCTGGATGGCAGCGCAGCCCTCTGGGGTATCAGCTACTCCTCCCAGCTTCGTATCATCAGCAAACTTGCTGAGGGAGCACTCTGTGCCTTCATCCAGGTCATTGATGAATAAATTGAACAGGACTGGACTGAGGACTGACCCCTGGGGGACACCACTAGCTACAGGCCTCCAACTAGACTCTGCACCGCTGATCACCACCCTAAGAAGGATGATGGACTGATCCTGCAAGGTACTGAGTGAGCCACAGATCATTAGAACTGTGTTGGGAAGAACCCGAGATATTAAGGCAGGTATCACAACATGCAGTTTTAAGCACATACCACCAGGGGGTTCATCAAGACATCTAAAATAAGGCATCCAAAATGGTAATCTACATGTAAGTCAAGCTGCTAAATTCCCATTTAGCAATGAGGATCTGGTCAATACAGTAAATAGACTTTAGGGTGCAGTTCAGCTGCTAGACCAACATATGTCTACCATAGGGTGAGGAACTTCTCTAACTGTCCTGAGCACAGTGAAGATCTACTGAGTAGAAGAGGATTTTAGACACCTAGTGAATATAGAAATACCAACACTTAGAGAACTACTTTTAGGTGTCTTAATCTCAAGCTGAATCCCTTCCTTTGTATGCAAGAATGGCTACAAGGACAAAGTAAAGGGCACTCCAGAAATGTCTCCACTAAAGTATCTTAAAAGTGAATTGCAATTATTTGGGTTTGTGGGTAGTGAATAAACTAGGATTGAACATCTTCATGAGGGCCACATTTTCAAGCCAGCATGAAAATTTAGAATTGCATATACTGTCTCAAAAATCAATCTCTGTCAATAGAAAACACATTTGAAGAAAGGGGTCTCTCATATTAGGTAGTCAAAGTTTATACATAAGTGAAATGCAACACCCCAGCCTCTCCACTGTAAGGAATAGGTGTTGTGGAATTCCGTATCACCATAGGTTTGGGAAGGGTTCTTCAAACGATGAGAATTAAATTGCATTAGTAGTATTTTCATCCCTTCCTTGGAAAAACAGATTTCCAAGAACAGAACAAGTCAGACGTCCTGCTGAGGCCTCAGGGCCTGATAAGCATCTGCAAATCATAATAACTTCAAAAAAAATGCCAAACTCAACAACACAGAACTCATGGCTCAGAACTTCAGGTAGCATTAAAACCTTAGCTTCAATGTGAGTTCTTGAACATTTTAGACAAAATTAAGCTTCCATGGGCTATTTTTACTTGCACACTTCTATCTAAGCCCCCTGAACTCTGAATTTATCATTTCAATCACAAGTAACTTTTCTTCCGCAAAATATTGTCGCCCGCTTGTTAAATTGCCTCTTTGCATTTACTTACCTAAATTCTATTTATTAAGAAATTTTATGGAGATACCTGAATTGCTAATCTCGTTTTTCAATAACCAATTTCTGCCTTTCTTCTCTCTTTTCTCTCAGCAATTTTGCCCACTCTCTCATTTTTGCTTGTTTTTCCAGGACTATTTCTTCAAGTGACTCCATCTCAGCAAAGTACCTATTTTCCTCTGATTCCAGCAGTTCACAAAGCCTATAATGAAGAAAACATTTCAGTAAAAGCTAAAACAACCTTCTCTGTCAATTTTTAAGTTTTAGTTTATTTATTGAGAATGCAAACAGACTGAAGCAATGCTCTATAGACATTGTCCAGAAGAATCTCCATTCAACACAGGAAGAAAAACCCCTATTATACGTAATCAAGAGAAGCAGGTACCTTAACTGTTGATTTTCTTATGTGATGGTAAATCCTATCAGGATGTTGATGAGTCAGTGCTTACACTCCATAGAAACCTATCTTGATTTTATAACAAATAAATACCTTAATATTTTGTTAGGAAAGATTTATCTTAATTCAAGTTATCTTCATTTATTTTCATTCAATTTCATTCATAAGCCAAAGGAACCATTTTTTTGCTAAAATTATGCTGCTTTGCTTTGGATAGATCACTAATCTTTTTTATATCTGATATTAGTCTAGCAATAAATAGCTATTAGTGTAACATACATACACACAGATTTTTTTATATCCATTTTTTCCTAAAGAAAAAAAAATAAAAAGAAAAACAAAAAGTAGCCTAGTAAAGAATAAAGAAGTCATTTAGATATTAATGAAGCATTGGTCGAAAACACAGACACACTGAGAGCAAATGCACACTTGGGCATTTTTGTCAAGACTGATGCGTCAGAAGTTGAGACAAATGAATTATGCTGGAACATTTTTCTACTTTTTAAACGTCAGGCCGGACTACTACGCATGCGCAGTCGGCAGCCCGAAGTGCCCGCGCGCGAGGCCGTGGCGCCCCCTAGTGGGGGGCAGGGCGGCAGTTGGAGGAGTCATGGAAAATAAACAACTCCCGCAAAAAAAACACATGTTTTGTGACTTGGAGCTTATTTTATCTGAGGTAAAGGACACATTAACTGCCACGCCAAGGTGGGTGCTGGTCACAGTGCAGTTCTCCGGCAGCTCCTCAGCCGGGGAGAAGGCAGCACCACGTGGTGACCTAAAGCGACTTAGAAAAGTAGAGCCTCTTTTTAAGAGCAAAGGCTGTGGTGTTGTCTAGCAATTTTTTTTTTTTTTTTTTTTTTTTTGTCTGCTAGGAAGGGAAATCCAGCCAAGGACAGTGGGGCCTTTCTGCCTTCTGCCTTTGGTTGGTATCAACTGATGAACAGTTTCCTTCCCCCCCGCCCCGCCCCCGGCTTTTTTTTTTTTTTTTTTTTTTTTAAATATACAAAGGAAACCTTTCACTTCTAATCCCTCCAGTGGAATAATTGTAGAATTTTGAAGGAACCCAAGTCATCCCCTCTGTCATAAAAGACAAAACATACCCTAGAGTGGCTTTTTGTTCCTTTTTGGTGGCATTGCGCTTGGCCAGCCCTTGAACATATCATTGTTATCCTTCCACGGGATCAAAAGTCCTTCTCACCTCATCCGTGCTCTTGGCTTCCCCAGGCTCTGAGAAGTCCAGAGTTCTGCCCAACTCTGAATTCGCCTGGGGTTTCCTCACCCATCCCATTTCAAACCATTCCAGGTTCTTATCGTCATCCTCCCTTTTTATCCTGCATGCTGGTGGCTTCAGGCCGTCTTTGAAACACATGCTTAAGGAAAATGTGACTCCTGCTTGTGGCCTCTTCTGGGTGCTTTTATTCATTTATTTTGAAGGAATTGCTGTCCGGTCAGATCCACATGATCAAAATCCACATGTTCAATGTGAGTCAGAAATGGAGAAAGCCACATAAACACGTCTCCATTGACATGCAGTGCATGAGTAGCAGAGATCAGAGCTTTCACTATGTCCAAATTTCAGACACAGGGGGAAGACAAAATCCTTCTTTCTCTCCAAACTACCATGAGACATGCCCAAGGCCGTGAACTTACTGACTGGGTAAAGGAGCCAGCTGATGGGACAGATCTGTATCAGGCCGTGGATGGTGCTCTCAGCTGCGTGCACTGGTCACATTTGATGGCTGTGCTTAAAATGTAGTGGCGCAAAGACCGGAGTCCTTCCCCGACTGCTTCTGAGAAAGGCCCTATCAGATAAACGCTCTTTTTAACCCCAGCCAGCCTGTCTGAAGGGAGTGGAAAAGATTAGCTGCTCTTGGTGCTCAAAGGCAAATAGGAATGAGGTTATTCTTCATGCCTGCTCTTGGCCTTTGAAGAGCAAAGAGTGACCACGGAAAGGGGACACAGCACGAAGGAAGAGTGTTTAAGCTCAGTATCAGAAGATTAGCATGAAGACACAGAATCCCCGAATGGTTGAGGTTGGAAGGGACCTCTAGAGATCATCTAGTCCCTGCTCCAGCAGGGACACCATCAGGGACACCAGCACGTGGCACAGGGTGGCATCCAGGAGGGTTTGGAAGATCTCCAGAGAAGGAGACTCCACAGCCTCTCCGGGCAGCCTGTTCCAGGGCTCTGTCACCCTCACAGGAAAGAAGTTCTTCCTCACATGGAGGTGGAACTGCCTGTGTTTCAACTTGCACCCGTTACCCCTTGTCCTGTCACTGGCCACCACCAAAAAGAGTTTGGCCCCATCCTCCCTACAATCACCCCTCAGGTACTTGAACATGTTGATCAAATCTCCTCTCAGCCTTCTCCAGACTAAACAGGCCCAGCTCGCTTAGTCTTTCCTCATATGATAGATGCTCCAGTCCCTTAATCATCTTTGTTGCTCTACGCTGGACCCCCTCTAGAAGCTCAAGGCCCTTCTTGTACTGGGGAGCCCAGAACTGCGCCCAATACTCCAGGTGCAGCCTCACCAGAGCGGAACAGAGGGGCAGGATCCCCTCCCTCAACCTGTTGGCAACGCTCCTCCTGATGCCCATTGGCCTTCTTGGCCACGAGGGCACATTGCTGCCTCATGGTTAACTTGTTGTCCACCAGGACTCCCAAATCCCTCTCTGCGGAGCTGCTTTCCAGCAGGTCAACCCCTAATCTGTACTGGACATTGAGTAGCTGCTCAGGGCTGCTTCAGTTTGGTGACTCATCAAGTCTCAGGGCTGCTTCAGTTTGGTGGATCCGGCTGTGGAAGAAGTGTTTGTGGAAGAATTGTTTGAAAGCAGGAACTGAGAGGAAAACTAGGGCCTAACAGATGTTTTGGCATTACAGAGGCCTGCTTGGGGTGCTACACAGTTGCCACTTCCAGGATGGTTGGTATGCACGGACTCTGCTCCTCCACAGTTCCCCGGGCAGCGCAATCTGCCCTCCTCGCAGCTGCAAAGAGGAGTAATGGAGGATGGAGCGGAGTGAAGACACTGCGGCCAAACTCTGTTCCCCTCCCTGTTCTGGGCTGCTGCTAAGCCGCACAGTGGCTATCCAATGGGAGATATACGATAACATGTCCGGTGCTGAGCCAGCAAAGGTGGCAAATCACTCCTTTCAGATGAACTTTGCTTGAACTTTGCTCATTAAAATGTGAAAACCACACCTCCATCCCCAAAGTTACCCGCCTCTGAGGTACGACCACCCCTCACTGAGCATGCGCTCTAGATTTTTGGTTGACTGTACCTTTAAATGAAAGTGAGAAACTTTTTCACCAATCAATAACAATATTAAGTATGACTCTAGTCACTCAAGCTCCACCTGAATGTAAAGAAAAGTATAAAAGGTGAACTAAGGATGAAAAGTCTGGCGGGGGGAAGAAACCATCATAACTCCTGGGTCAGTCGACAGGCTGAGCCCCCTTCCCTCCCCTCGTGCTGGGACGCTGCCTGAGGAGACTAAGAAGTGAGAGGGAAGAATCCATCATAAATTCTGGATCAGTTGATGCGCTGATCGCCCTTTCCTCCCCTTGCGTCAGGACGCCGCCTGAGGAGACTCGAGACTGAGCGCCCTCTCCCATCTTCTGGGGTGAGTGATGATTGCACATTTGTACATCAGAGCTAGCTAAAAACCCCACGCTCTAGTAGAGAATTTCCTGTACAAACATCCAAAACCTGCTTTGTAAATGTTGCATTTGAATAAATCATACTGTTTGTGAACTCAACTACTTGTTTGGCGGGAGGCTATCGGACCTACAGTTGACAGACTGTTCGTGAATTCGATACTGCCAGAGTCGAGATTATAGGTGATTACGCTATTTGGGAACTCGATTCGCTCCTAGGAAGGCGATCGGACCTACGGTCCACAGACTGTTTGTGAATCCGATACTGATTTGATATCTCCTTTCCCCCCCCACCACCACTACCACTACGGCTTTCAAACTGCAACATTTCACACCGGCCACTGAAACCGCAGCTGGGTCCAACGGGCTGCCTGCCTGAGGGCTGAGTGGCCAACACTCTGCTCAACGCTCTGCTCAGCAAAGGTCTCCCCAGCTTGGAGAAGGCTCCATCTTCTTGCCCCCTGTCTGTATTCCCCAAGTCTCTGCTGTGGAACCACTTGTTCTTATTTTCTCCAAGAAGGGCACTGGGAAGCCAAGGTGCCCTCATGAGCGCAGCTGAGCATGGGACAATCTTGACCATGCTGCAGTAACAGCTATTGGATGTGTCTACGCAGTGTCAAATACACCCTATAGGGTCCAACGTACAGGTTTAAGAAAGCAAACCAATTTCTATGTATAGTGAGGTGGCAACGGTTTAAAATGCAAACTCATGTGCATGAGCGTGCTGGTGCATGAGGTGCCATAGGGAGCTGCGTGCCGGAAAGCCCGTTGGGTGCCCCAATGCAGAGTCCTGGGCTTGCGAGTTAAACTCCATGTAGGAGTAACTTCCCTATTGTTAAAAAAAAAAAAAGGAAAATGTGAGTAATTATTGCTGTAAAGTGTACTTTTTTTCAAAAGGGGACCAAAAGTTGAGGCCGTAAAGCCAGCTGGGACAGCTAAGGAGAAACTGAAAGAATTTTGAAAGACCCTTGTGTGCCCACCTTCACTTTTGGCTAAATCGGTGATCTCCACTGAGCTTCAGTGTCTTCAGCTAAAGAGCTGCTTTTGCTGCCTGCCACTTTTCCTTTCCATTTTTTCTATACAATTATTCTAGCGATTTAAGTTTTTAAATGGCCTGGAGAAATAAAACCATACGCTGCTGTAGATGCATTCGTGTACCTCATCACATGTTAATCACAGAAGCTGAAGCACAGAAGCCCCTGCCGCATTGCAACAGGCAGTAGATGCCCTTGTACCATGAGTCACCACAGCATCACCTTGCACATGGGGGAAATAGGGGGAAACACTGCACGGGGGTGAACGTAGGTCCCTTTTTCTTAAAAAAAAAAAAAAAAAAAAAAAAAAAAAAAAAAGGGGGAAGTTACAAGTTGATTAAATTAACTCCAGTTCCTCCAAAACAACAAGGAGCATGGAATAATGGAATAAGTATCTGGGAAATCATTCAGAAACTACTAGAAGAAAATACAGAGATGAGTAACAGCAGTGTGGCAGGGGGAAATGGAAATTCCCAGGGGAAAGAGTATCCAAAAGGTCCTGAGCGTTCAGAGGGAAGGTCTTCACAGTAGGTCCAGTGCACTGAGGACAAGGGCACAGTGTTCATATACGTGGGCCAAAGATGGAGAAGACAGAGGAGGAGAAGATGGAGAAGACAGAAAAGATGGAGAAGACAGAAAAGATGTAAGAGAAGAAGATGGAGAAGATGGGTGGCCAGAGGGGTGCAGGAAGGCAGCAGACATATCATTTAGACCATAATGTCCTTGTTCCCGCTCCCAGGATTTCATTGCCGTGCCTCCTAATGAAGTAAAGTTTAATTCTGGATTGAAAACACACTCTTCTGGTGATACCAGAAACCAGTGACGTTCCTGGTGCCGCCGAATGGGGCTTCCAGGAGGAAAATCAAATAAATAAATGAGCAGATAAATTAAATAAACAGATAAAATAGTGTTGCAGTTGTGGCGGCCAAAAACACAAACAACTGGGGTAGATGCAACGCAAACTACCCTTTATTGTTTTTCAGGTACATTATTTATACTGAGCTCTCCTCATCGTGGCTGGTGCTTATTGGTGAGGACTACAAAGGACAGTAGCTAGTGACAGAGTTATGATTGGATGATTCTTAGCTTGGCCAGTTTCTGCTCCATGGCCAAACCTCCTTAAACTTGTTAATGACTTTCTGCTGTCTCTGTGTGAATTTCCTATCTCATAGATACACTCTAATCTTTTCAAGGTTAACATTCTGTGCTAAGGGAGCCAGGGATTTCACAGACCAGCTGCAATCCCTGACAATTCCCCCTTTTTGTATTTGTGCTACAAAAATGGCACTAACGGTTTGCTGCAGGGCCCTTTGCAGCAGACCGATCAAGCAAGGTACCATTAATAACACAATTACAATAATTACCAAAATCAGCAAACCTGTTTTCACTAGAGATGGTAACCACCCAGACAAACCCCAGTTGCCAAACAACTTATTTAACTACTTCCATCCATCATCCACTTGCAACTTGCATACTCCATCAGGTAGACCAACTGCAGTCTTTACCCTTGCCCCGAGTCTGGATCTCTGGTCTCACTGATCCATTGCCAGCATATTATGCAGCAGTTGAAGCCCTTGTATTCGGCCCACGCAGCCAATCGGCTTCTCCGTTGGAACTCCCACCAGACACGTAGAAAAGGGATTTTGAGGATCCCTGGTAGCCAGGCATATGGTGCTTTGATTGATTGATGGCGTTGGCTAGGGTTATCCAGATGTTGCTGCCAGTTCTTCAGGGAGGGGCTGGACGCCAATCCCCTCCTCCATAACTTCCGAGGATGAGGAGGGCAGCGACTGCAACGCAGGTCGCACACACCGTGCTGGAACCTATCGCGGTCCACTCTCTGTGGAGACACAAGCATATCCCCTTCTCCAAGTTATGAGCTCGTGTGGCCCAGACCATTGTCCAGTAACCAAATCACAAACTTGCACTGGTACCTGCTGTGGTGCCTTTTCCGTTGTAGTCAAAGAGGAAAAATGTGAAAAAATGGGTGATAGAGTAGAGTTGTTAGGGAAGGAGAGAAAGTTAAGCACATATATGGCTTTGTCTAGTCTTGCCTGTGGGGACTCCCCCTGCATTCCCCCTTTTTGTTTTTGCACGAGGTGCTTCAGAGTGCCATGCAAGCATTCAACGATGGCTTGGCCTGTAGGGGAATGGGGAATCCCAGTTATGTGGTGAACACCCCATTGATTTAGAAAACTCTGCATCTTTTTGGAAACATAGGCAGGACCATTGTCAGTTTTTACTGTTTGAGGAATGCCGAGAGTTGCAAAGGCACGTTGAAAATGGTGAATTATGTGTAAAGATTTCTCCCCTGCTTGGGCTGTAGCCAAGCAGCGTGGGAAAACGTATCAACAGAAACATGGACAAACCAAAGCCGCCCAAATTCAGAGATATGGGTGACATCTGTTTGCCACAATTGTAATGCTTGTAGGCCTCTCGGGTTAACTCCATAGAAAACAGGCGTCTGCTGTCCTTGACAATCAGGGCAGGCAGCAACTATAGATCGTGCCGCGGATTGCGTCAAGCCAAATTGTCGACTCAGCGCCGAGCTGCCCTGGTGAAAAAAACGATGAGATAATAAAGCCTGCTGGTGTTTGTTAGGGAGCGGACTCAAGGCCACAGCAGACACAAGGGCATCAGCCCTTGCATTACCCTCAGCAACGAAGCCAGGTAATGCAGTATGACTGTGAATATGTAGTATAAAATAGGGTTCGGTTCTCTGTTGTATTGCAGGCCATAGGTCCAAGAGTACCAAAAGCAATGGACGTTGATCAATAAAAGACAGAACCGTCTTATCTAGCCGTGCAACTAGATTGGCAACATAAGCAGAGTCCGTAACAATATTCACAGGTTGGAGAAACATTTAACAGGTTGGCGAAACAGTTGAAAAGCTACGGCCATAGCTCGCAGCTCCACTATTTGAGGTGATCCCTCTTGTAAAATTACCTTGTCATGCCATTCTCGGTTGTCGTACCATAGCACAGCAGCTTTGCCGGTCTTTCCAGATCCATCTGTAAAGACAGTGAGTCCATCAACTGGCCCCATTTGGCTCAAGTGCTTTTGACCCACCGTAATTTCTTGAAAAAGCTTAATAAGCGGATGTGAGGGCAAATTATAAGAGATCTGCCCATGAAAATCAGCCATAGCTGCTTGAACTTCATACTTGTTGGCTAAGTACCATTCAAAATACTACGTTTGTATTGGGACAACAATGCGATACGGATCCCTTCCTGTCAGTTCCACACATCTTTTACGAGCCTTCATAATAAGGTCTGCTAGAAGTTCAAACAATCCTGGTGCAGTCTTTCGAGGTCGAAAAGGTAAAAACAGCCGTTCCAGAATATGTAAAGGATCTGTCCATTCAGGGTTCCATTGCACCAAGGCACCAAAAGGAGTTGTCCGTTCAATGAGGACAAACAATTGAACTATCTGTAATGGGTCAATGCGGGATACAATTTTAGTTTGTAATAACGACTCCACCTGCTGGATTGTTTGAACCGCTGCAGGACTCAAAGTCCTAGTTGAGAAGGATTAACAGAATGCTGGAGCAGTTCCAATAAGGGCTGCAGCTGGGAAATTGTGAGACCAAGATAGGGTCTAATCCAATTCAGCGACCCCATCAATTTTTGGACATCAGTAAGTGTTTGAACGTTAACACTAAGTTTGATGGGTTGGGGCGTCACTTGCTGGGCAGCGACTGTAAGCCCTAAATATTTCCAGGGCTCAGTCCTCTGCACCTTCTCTGGTGCTATGACCAAGCCAAAATGCTGTAAGGATTGTCTAGCTACTGTAAAGCTCCCATGGTGGCCATGGCAGCATTTACCTGTCGTAGGTCATGTAAATTCGCCATTTGACAGATTTCTTCTTAATCACCAATACAGGGGTATTCCAAGGACTGTGAGAGGGTTCGATGTGCCCAGTCACAAGCTGTTCTGACACCAATTCTTGCAGGGCTTGCAACTTTTCCTCTGATCCACCCACACAGACCTATCAGTTAACCAGGTTAAAGCAAGTGTGGGTCGACGAACATCCTGCAATGCAGTGGCCCCTGTCAAAAATCCATCATAATCCTGACCCCCTCATTGTCCTAAACAATCTCTTCCCCACAAGTTCAGGGGTGCAGAGGTTATGTATGGTTTGATCGTTGCTATTTGCCCTTCAGGATTGGTGATCAGCACAGGTACGAGACACACGCCCCCCCTGAGTGGATCCCCCCAGCCCTACTATGCCCATCCCAGTGTTTGTAATGGGCCAAGAAGATGGCCAGGGATGTTGAGAGATAATAGTCACATCAGCCCCAGTGTCCAACAAACCCGTAATCTTCAACGTTGATGGTGAATAGCTTTTTTTGGAGACGGTGCACGTCATTTGTGGCCTCTGCACTGATACAGGTTGCGACCAGAAAACTTGAGGTGGGCCCGTAGAGCCAAAGCCTCCTTCTTGTCGTTCCTTAAGTTCTGTGTGAGGAACACAACTCAAAAAAGGCACAAGTTGAGCGACACAGGTACCTTTGGGAATGGTTACTGGAGGATAGGGAGTAGACATCATTCTCTGAAATCCACAGTCATTCTCCATGACTTGTCACTCTTTTTGATGGGCCAGACAGGGTTATTCCAAGCTGTGGTAGTGGGTTTAAAACTCCTGCATCCACTAGGTCTTTAATAGTCCATGAAATGTCTTCATGCCCCCCAGAATCTTGTACTGTGTCATGGCCATCAATTTAGTTGTGGCATGAATCTTAACAGGGGGCATTTTGACTTTTCTGACTAAAATTGTCTGGATACTAATATAGTTCTTTGTTCCAAATTGGTACAAACCGTCAGAAAGGTTCAAAGTCAGTCCCTTTAAAATATCAATTCCAATTATATATTCAGCGACAGGAATAATCATAACAATACAATCATTTTGGGAGGTTCTCTATTTTCATTTCTATTTATGTTTGCACAGCTTCAATTTGGTTTCCTCCCCAGAAATTGCTTGGGATTTCCATATATTAAGGAGGCCTCCGCTCCAGTAGCAATTGAGGCTTTTACAATTTGGAAGGAGCGTTGCCGGTCCTTCCATGCCAGTTGCACTGGAGCTTGGCCATCGCTACATTCTTGTTTCCCATGCTGAAGTACTTCCCTAGTCTCTTTCCAAGGATACAATTCAGAGTACGGCTCCCAGTCCTCCACTGGTGGGGGGGTGGGGTGCCACAGTCTGAGTTATTCCTGGCTTTCCCGCTTTCGAATTCTGCACTTTCTTGTTGTGCTTATTCAGCCCTCTCTGCTGATATATATTACACAATAAAGATCTAAAGACCACAGACACAAACAGCACAAACAGTTTCTATCCAGTGGCACGACCTCACGTAGCTGTGCACTCCACTAGTGAGTTCCACTGTTTCAATTGCCTTCAAAAGCCTTCAGGAGTCGTGTCTGGCCTCCCGCATTAATGTATATGGGCAGAGTGCTTCTATGGTTGTGGGTTGTGTTATTAATTTGTGCAGAGTGTGACTGGGTTTCAAGAGTCATAGTGCTCCTGATATGTGAAACCTTGGTATGAATGCAGAGTAGAGGATTTATATAAAAATGGCTGCACTTACAACTTTTGAATCTGGAGTTACCAAAATATCATTAAAGTTGAAAGCTTTAATTGTGATCTAGCATTAAGTGTAGATCTCTCTGCATGGTGGTTTGGACGGATCTCCTCTCAAAGGTTTCTCATGTTCTGAAATTCTGCCCTTGCAGTGGAATTGGTTTGAGCTGGTCTTGGTTTGAGCAGAGCACTTTTGGATTCAGAGTTTCTTGGTTTTTAAGCACCTTGGAGGGCAGCTTGAGCAGCACAGCTTTGTGCAGCCTGTGTTCACTGCATAAGGCAGAGGCTTAAGGGTCATGTTGCTGATTGTGAGACAAGATAATAGGTTTAATCCTGCAAAATTCCACTTGGCTCTTGTGTATAGTCACTAAAGACCCTGTGGTATTTTTACTATTGCCATACATATTCTGATTCCCCTTAAAATCAGATTACAAAGTATGGTTTGTAATTTGAATTTATAGCAAGGAAGACAATGACCTTGACTGCATGACGAGCTGCAAATAGCTTGGTGCAAAGTTGGTTTGAAATCAGAGCAATTGCTTTGATTCAGGGGTTCTTATATATTCACTGCAGTTTTTTTGCTTGTTTGTTTTACAGTAGTGAGTATTTTAAAATCCCTAACATTCTGTTTTTAGTATATTGATATGTTTTTTAATCGATTAGCTACTTGTGCTGTATATTCTTTGCATGTTTTTCAAAGATTGAAGTTTTTGCAGTCAGACTAAAATGAGGGAATAATTTCTTGTTCATTGACCTCTTCAGTCTTTTTGATCTGCAGCTTTTAGTCACTTGATTGACTGATTGGAGAGAAAAAAAAACATTTTAAATGAATTGTAACATTTTTTTCAATAGAATATTTATAACCTGCAAACTGTACTGACCCAAAGAGAAACAGCCAAGCCTGATTTGTTGTAATGACTGAATGGTGATCATAGGATCTTTCAACTGAAATTATCCTCAGGACATCTCTAGCCCGACCTCCTGTTCAAAGTTGTGGGATAAGACAAGGCTGCTTGTGGGGTATGGGTGCAAGTTGAAACAGAGGAAGTTTAATCTCCATATGAGGAAGAACTTCTTTCCTGTGAGGGTGACATAGCCCTGGCACAGGCTGCCCAGAGAGGCTGTGGAGTCTCCTTCTCTGGAGATCTTCCAAACCCACCTGGATGCCACCCTGTGCCCCATGCTCTAGGTGTCCCTGCTGGAGCAGGGGGGTTGGACTAGATGATCTCTAGAGGTCCCTTCCAACCTTAACCAGTCTGTGTGATTCTGTGATGTAATATATGCCAGGAAAGAGAGTACTGTCTATGTCTTGCTTGGAGATATCCTTAGAAGGCCCTTACATTTCCAAGCTCGGACACAGTGTGGAGCAAGTGCTCTTGTGTCTCTCAGAAATAGAGCTCTTTGACATCCCCTTGATGTCTACTTCTTGATTTCTACTCTTAATAGAATATTGTCTTATGTTATACTAAATTTTTTCTTTGTCTTCGAATTTTCTCTCATCAAATTTGTCTCTATTATGGCATCATGCCTTAACATCCTTAGCTCCTGGATTTTAGATGTGGCTCGTGCAGGGAGGGAGCTCTGGGACTGTGGGCATGCCTAGCATGTTTTGTATTTTGAGAACTATAGGACAAACTTGTCAGGTGAAAGTCAGTGTTGTAAGGGGCTTTAATAAATGTATACAAAAAACATACAACTAAAGCACTTCATGTGAATGGGCTCTGATTTGGGCTCAAGTAGAGTTCGCTTAGACAAGTTTTGCCTCAATCTAACAATGGCTCTTACTAAACAAAGATTTCTTGAAATATTTACTTCACTTTCAAAAACAGCTGAACTTTGGACTCTGTGGACACTATTTTGATACTATTATCAGAGAGGAAAAGGTGGGCCAAAACCACAGAAGGAATTCCTGGGTGGAAACAAATGTCAAAATCTTAAGTTTGGTCTATGGAGCCATGAAAACAGCCGAGCTGAAGGAGTACCTAGCTCTGGGTCCTGGCAACCCTTGAGGTCTGATATCAGTGTTTGTGGTGCTGTAATGACCCAGGATGACTCTGGGACTCCAAGTTTTACCGTGTGAACAGGTGACCTTTTGGTACATAACAAATGTACCATCCTGCTAAGGGCAAGAACTGAGAGAGACTCCAAAGTGCTGGTAGAAAAGAGCTCTATTTCAGAGATGTACTTGTCTGCAAGCTACTTGTCTAGTTACAAGTTTTTAGGTGCTGTCACCCTGCAGCTTTGGGTATTGTAAATTTTGGGGTTTGATTGTCATTGTCCTCAGGGCTGTAGTTAGGAGTTTGGCCTCATGGCTGTAGGAGAGAGGTTAAATGCTAGAACATCATTCCAGTACTTGAAATGCTGCTTAATTGGCACTGTGGTCCTTGGGAGCATCAGTTGCAATGAGAGTACCAGTAGTTAGAGAATTTTCTGTCAGATAATGTTTTTCTGGTTGTGTAAAAACTGTTGAGTTTTTAATTCCTTCAAGTACTTGAGAGCTGTTCTTCATTTTCTTGTTTATGTTGGAAAGTTCAGTTATGAAACTAGGACATTCAGCATCTGAGAGGTTGGTTTTTTTGTGCGACTAATCATCTAGAAATTCCAGAGAGCTCTGGTAGCCTGTCAGACAGTTCTTATTTGACCTGCACAAAATGATTAAGTGTCTTTAGCCATTGCATTTTTCAGGATGAGGTTGTGTAGTCATTGATTTGTTTGCTTAAATTTCTCCTGTGAGTGTGTGTTTAGGATTTCCACTATTCCTCAGACTGGGCTGGCTGCCAGCTGACCTGTTTCTCTGATTTCCAGATGAGAAAAGATGCTGTCTAGCTTGTCAAGGTGACTTCCCACCGAGTGAGGTGATTTAGTGAGTTAGCTTAGTTGCTTATTTAGTGCAGGGAGTTGCTATTTCCAGGCAAACCATAACCCTTTAGCCAGCTCTGCTTTTGGAGTGAGTGACAGCCGGTTATGCTCAGCGTTGTAGTTGTGACATGTTACAGTTTGGCTCTATCTGAGCAAGGTGGTGTGGCCCCGAGCCCTTTGGTGGGCACCTAGCACATCGTATTAATGAATATATCTTCAGAATGGAGTATGTCCTGTTAGATGTCTCCCAAGATGAGCAGGATGAGATTTAAAATAATATTTTACTCAAAAGCACAAACTTGCCTGTAAAGATGGAGTATCTCTTATGTCTATTAAGTTATCTAGGCTGATGCTACCTCTGCCTTGCTCCTGGGTAAAAGTAAGAGGAGGAAGGTTACTCTCCTTTTTCCAAGCTAGGGCACCTTTAGCCTTGCTACCTTCTTTTTTACAAGAGTGGGAATCATGGTCCTGTGGAAGAATACCTTATTTCCTGCTACTTACTCTCCTTAAAGATAACTGTATGTTTCTTTGTAATACCTTAATTAGCACATTCCCTAGTTTCAGATTGCTTTTCTTTGTTACAGTTTTGCAAAGATGTGTGGTTAAAACTTTATAATATTATAGGAAGTATTAAATGTACAGTCATTTCACTAGATCTATAATTGCCTCTCCTCTACAGCTGTAAGAAAACTGAATATAAAATCACAGAGAGTGAAATTAGGGAGTGCTTGGAATAGCTCCTTCCTTTGTCCAGTGTGTGCTGTTAGCTTGGGGGGACTTTCTCCTGGGATTCTGTTGCAGGCATTTCAAGTTCTCTAGCTCCAGTGCAGGCCCTGGTTTCTTTAAAGCACTCGATAAAGAGAGCAGAGGGACTGCCAGCTCTGCTGGAGGACATTTCTTTTGCCATTTCCTTAGACATAGGATGCTGTTCCAAATGGCTATTTTTTTCTTACATTGTCTTTATTGATAAGATGTTATTGTTCCACAGATAGCAGGCAAGGGGCGGGTAGCAGTGCAGCTTTGATGTGTGCCAGGCTCTGTCTTTGTGCTGCAAAGGAGCAGCTCTACAACTTGTGTTTGCCGCAAGACCATCATCAGGACACAGGTTATTTCAGAGACCCTCCAAGCAATTACTTGGGATTCAAGTCATGCTGCAACTGAACTCTGTTCCGTCACTAAAACACTCAAGTTGTTCCCCACTGAAGCACTTTGTAAAGTTGTGCTGTGATCCTTAAACAAACCCTGAGCATCTGTTTTCTTTTGCTCAGGTCAGTGCTCTTGGTGTCACCAAGAGTGTAATACTTAGGAGCAAGCACTGAAAGAGGCTGAGCGGCAGCTTGTTGTCAAGGCTCTTTCTGATGCGCTCTCCATTTGCTCTTTCCTGTCCCCATCCTGCAGTGCCCTGGTGCAGTGCCTTGTGCTTGGACTCTTGTGTTGGTTTTCGGATCCACCCTGTGCTTTACACCCCAGTAGAGAAGCGTGGGTTGTTTGAGAGGCTTCAGCAGATAAAGCTGACTACAGTTGGCCTCACTGAAGGGAGCCTGCAGGCAGCGCAGGTTCATTGCACGTAATGTAAAGGTTAGAAATTGAGCAGAACGCTCAAGTTTCTGTATTCATCAATAAGGGGGTTTCCCCACAGTTTGGCTGAAGAGCAGGACAAAGGGAGGGGAGACTGAGCGGAGCCATGAGCGAGTGGGACAAAAAGAGCCATCTGCAAGGAGATGGGGGCCTTTACAAAGGAGGGAAATAGGGCAATTCCCCCACATTCTTCAGCAAGGGGGACAAAGGAGTTGGTGAGCTCAGGTGAGAACAGATGGCAGGAGGCAGGAGTTTGGTGTAGGCGGGCCAGGAAGGCTGTAACTTCTGAGTACCTTGGCCAATGGGGAAAAGGAGAGGGCGTCCCTCGGTCGGGAAATTAGGATAAAAGCGGGGCTGCGTCCCCCAGCATTTTGAGAGACCCCACAGGGATATGCCCGGTGGACTCTCCCTTTATTCGAATAAAGTTTTAGGACTCCTCTGTCTCCTTTTTGGACATTCAGTTCTTGACAGCGAGATTTTCCGCACAATTGGGGGCTCGTCCGGGATCCTTCCACCTTCCGGGAATGGCGGACGGTGATTGGAGTCGACGGCGCGCCTCACCATAGCTTTTGGTGATCGACTCCCTTCGACGGCAGCCTGCACCGGACGACTGATTGGGTTCCCGAGACTGTCCGGAGACAGACGAGAAGCGGATCAGGGGGATCCGCAGGTAGGACCGGGAGGGGGTCCTCAAGTGGTCTGACGGAAGGGACTAGGTCTGACAGAAGGGACTAGGTCTGAAGGAAAGGACCTCTGGGTAGCGCTAAGTTCGACGGAAAGGACCAGGTTTGACGGAAAGGACCATTGAAATCTCACTGGTGAGTACTATGGGACAGTGGGGAACAAAAGGGGTGACGACCCCGATATGGACGTCCAGGGAGGGCAGCAAAGGGAAGCCAAAAGAGGGTGCTGGGAAAAGGAATGATGACCTCGACTTATCCCCATATAGTCCCTTGGGGAGACTGTTGAGGGTTTGGGATAACTTGTGCATTCCCCCAGAAATAAGCAAGGAACTAATGATAAAATATTGTTTTGTTTGGCCAGAATATAAGTTACCAGGGGGATTTAGGTGGCCCTCTGTAGGGTCGGACGACGATCCTATTCTTTGTCAGGTTTTGTGCCAGTATCGCAGTGATACTGAGAAGGGTCTCATTGAGAAAGAATATGCGTCAATATGGTTAAGGGCAACATCTAGACGAATCTATGTAACAAAAGAGAGAGGCAATCTGCTGAGGGGTTGGAGTTGATGGCTAGATTGGGAATGTCAATTGATATTGTGGGGGATGATAAAGAAGTTAGCACTACTGTAACTTTGTGCAAAGTGTCTGATAAAGCTAGGCTGAAGTGAACTCAGAAGTGTGGGCAGTTCCAGGAAAAATGATAAAACAGCAATTGACATGGACAGTCCTCTCGCAAGGATCCACCAAGGCACCGGTCCTATTTGGACAAGACTTGCAGAAAATACTGAAGGAATTTATCCCACCCCCAGGAGCCAGGTTATTGCAATATGACTTGCCCCTATCAGGTGAACAAGAGAGGGTGGTGAAGGAAACTGCTGTGAAGTTACTCAATTTCTTGGCCCAAAAAGGGTTTAGGATGTTAGGGAAAATGTATATGTATATTATATATATATTTGGGGCATATTTTGGCTGGAGGTTTAACCCAAAACAGCCCCAATGTTGTGGTATGGACATGAGAAGGAGAACAGAGCTTTAGAAAATTAAAAGATAAATTGACCAAGGCTCCGGCCTTAGCTCTTCTGGATGCAGAGAAAGAATTTGAATTATATGTGGATGTCAAACAGAGCCATGGCAAGAGAATTTTAGTGCAAAAGCGTGGAGGCATGCGAATACCAATAGCTTATTTTTCTAAAATGTTAGACCCAGTGGCTAAGGGGTGGCCTTATTGTAGGGGAGATTTGAGAGATATTCCTTCACCAGATGGGGACAATGTGTTTATTGATGGATCTTCAAGAGTAATAGAAGGGAAACGGGCTACAGGATATGCTATCATTAAGGGGAGGGAGCTGCTAGGAGGAAAGCTGCCGTCTACCTGGTCAGCCCAAACCGCAGAACTGTATTCTCTAATAAGAGCCTGTGAATTATACCAAGGCAAGCTAGTGAATATCTTTACAGATTCTAAATATGCATATGCGGTGGCACATATGTTTGGAAAACTGTGGGAAGAAAGAGTTTTATTAACTTGCCGAGGAAAGGCATTGGTGCATAAGGATCTGATTGCTCGCCTGCTGGAGGTGGTGAACCTCCCCAGAAAGGTCTCACTAATTCATATCAGGGGACATCAGACAGGACACTCAGAGCAGGAGGTAGGCAATCGATTGGCTGATGAGGAAGCTCAAAAAGCAGCACTCCTACCAGAAGTATCTAAGATCCTCCCTCTCCTACCGGTAGTCCAGCCATTACCAGAAAAGATATCTTTTCCACCAGAAGAATTAGAAATAATTAAAAATATTGGAGCAAAAGAAAAAGGACATGACTGGTTTACAAAGGAGGGCAAACAATGGGTGCCCAAAGCCCTAGCCCTACAAATACTGAAAGAGCTTCACGAAGGAAGCCATCGGGGCTCTAGAGGGCTGGCGGAAGCCTTCCTTAAAACCTACGCTGCCCTTGGTCTTTTTGTTCTGACAAAACGGGCTATTGAGGGCTGTCTGATTTGTGCTAAGGCCAACGGCCGAGCCGCAAGAGAAGTTGCAAGGGGAGGACGACCCTGGGCTGTACGCCCATTCCAACGATGCCAAGCAGACTTTACTGAGATGCCCCGTGTAGGGAGACTTAAGTATCTTCTGGTAATAGTATGTCAGTTGACAGGATGGCCCGAGGCATTTCCAACTGCCTCAGCAACAACTGGATCTGTAATTAAGGTGTTCTTAGAACAAATAATTCCAAGATATGGGTTGGTAGAGGCAATAGATTCAGACAGAGGCACTCATTTTACAGGAAAGGTCCTTCAAGGTGTCATGACTGCCCTAGGGATTCAATGGGACTTGCATACCCCTTGGCATCCTCAGAGTTCTGGTAGAGTGGAAAGGATGAATGGGAACATTAAAAAGCATCTTTTAAAATTGGTGTTAGAAACTAAGATGCCGTGGACACGACTTCTCCCATTAGCTTTAGCAAGAATAAGAGCAAAACCAAGGGGAGACATTCAGCTGTCCCCCCTTGGAAATAATGTTTGGGATTCCCTATCCTGCTAACACCCAACCTGGCAAGGAGGTGGAGATAAGTGATATATATATTTAAAGCAATATGTGGCCAGAATGCATTCTCTTGTGAAGTCTCTCCGACAGGAAGCCCAGCTCGCACAGACCCTCCCCTTGGATTTTGCAGTCCATGATATCCAACCAGGGGATTGGGTCTTGGTCAAAGAATGGAAAGAAGCACCACTGCTAGCAAAGTGGCGTGGACCTTATCAGGTATTACTAACCACAGAAACATCAATCAAGACAGCTGAGCATGGATGGACTCATCATGCCAGAGTTAAGATTTCCAAGACTCCAGAAGTCTGGACTTCTCAGTTGAAGGAAGAGGATGGAAAGCCCCGGCTAACTCTCCGTAGATCTGTACCGCTGGCTGGGAGTGGGTCTGGAAAATAAACGCTGGGTTGCTGGATCTGTGGGAGTCCAGGAGGATGTGAAGACTACTCATGGGTACTAGACCTACTGAACGCAGGTTGTTAGTTAATAACCTAGTTTGTAAAAACAAATTTTGTCCAAAGGAGGGAAAAAAAAAAGAGGAGGGATTGAGCAGAACGCTCAAGTTTCTGTATTCATCAATAAGGGGGTTTCCCCACAGTTTGGCTGAAGAGCAGGACAAAGGGAGGGGAGACTGAGCGGAGCCATGAGCGAGTGGGACAAAAAGAGCCATCTGCAAGGAGATGGGGGCCTTTACAAAGGAGGGAAATAGGGCAATTCCCCCACATTCTTCAGCAAGGGGGACAAAGGAGTTGGTGACCTCAGGTGAGAACAGATGGAGGGAGGCAGGAGTCCGGTGTAGGCGGGCCAGGAAGGCTGTAACTTCTGAGTACCTTGGCCAATGGGGAAAAGGAGAGGGCGTCCCTCGGTCGGGAAATTAGGATAAAAGGGGGGCTGCGTCCCCCAGCAATTGGAGAGACCCCCCAGGGATATGCCCTGTGGACTCTCCCTTTATTCAAATAAAGTTTTAGGACTCCTCTGTCTCCTTTGTGGACATTCAGTTCTTGACAGCGAGATTTTCAGCACAAAATCCTTGGTTTTGATGACAAATTTAGGGTGTAGGACAAAGCTCTTGAGATAGTGAGGCCATCCTACAGCTGACTGTTTTCATTAGTATGTGGAATTATTAGAGACCGGATTGTTGCTTTCAAAGTGTCAAATGTATCCTACACCATAATTAAGGTCACTTTTTGCTTTCCAGGTGAATTCTTTATCGTGGAGGCCGATATTAGAGAGTTCACCCAGCTGAAGGTGGACAAGCACTTTCACAACATCCTCAACATCGTGCGCCACTGCCAGTGGCTGAGGGAAGTCTGTGGCTCCCGACTTGTCTGCTACATCATCTGCTAGCATGGATATGGAGGGCTGAAGATTGAGATGCAACACGTTACTTTGTCCCCGGAGAACACTGGGTGGAGGAGAATTTTCATTCATCCTTTTTTTCCTAAAAGGAATAGTGCAAAACTTGCTCATTTTATTCTAAATTATTAGAAATATTAAATGACCTTGAAGTATTTGAGTTCTGTGCTGAAAACTTGAGAGAACCTACCATCTTTTGGTAAATTACAAATTCAAAACAGGCAGTTGACACCTGTAGCTACAGGTGGTTTTAATCCCATTTTCAGGCCAGTATTCGAAGTCTGCAGGTTAATGTTTCTTTTGTGTTTATGAGGTGAGAATGTATTTTAAACTGTTGTTACTCAAAGGAAGCATTTGTGTGGGTAATGGCTTCATTCCCCCTTATGCCTCAACCCAATTTCCAGATTTCCTTTCCTTAATCTTTTCCTCCTTATCCTAATTGTATGTTTGGAAATTTTCTGCTTCTCTTGAACAGGAAGATCTGAGGTAGTAAAAACATTTCCAGACTGATGTTCTGGTAGTCATATGGCTCTCACTTCCTCATGCAGCCAGATTTTTTGCTCAGTCCTGTCCCATCAGGATTGAATCAGAACAGTGGTTTTTAACTGAAAATGTCGACTTTCACTTTGAAAACGCTGATTAAACTCTTAACAGTTTTTTATTACAGAAGATTTTGCTTTCAAAGATTTTAGTGTGGAGAATTCTAGAGAAGAAATCTCTCTAAAATTTCAGCTCTGCAAGTAGTCAAAACCGCTTTGACATGAAAAGTTGTGGGTTTTTTCTTCCTTAGCATGTTCCTATTGTCATTGCTAACCAACTCATCTCAAATACCTTGTGGCCAGCAGTAACAGGAATGAACAAATGAGCCTGAATGAACTATGAACCTTCTCACTAAAAGAGATTTGGGCAAGTGTTAGATAAACCTGGGTTCCTGGGGTTTATTTTCTTTTTTTTATGTTTTGCTCTGGGATGTCGAGATGCAAGCAGTGGTCTCTGCATAGTACTGGGATATGTTCCACGTTCAGATAAACACACAACATAACAGGAAGAAGTGCAAAATCTGAATTTTGGTTTCTATAGTTGTCAGTTTGGTCCATCTGTTGCTTTCTACAAAGCTTATTTTACATCAAATAAAATGGATTTGTATCCGTGGATCATCAGGTCTGTTTTACTTTATTTTTTTCCCAGCTTCATGAGCTGAAGGCAATTCCATGGTTGACTTGTACAAAGAATCTCTGGCTTAACCAGCATGTTACTGTGCATGAAGAAGGTGAAGCCCCTTTGGCAGACTTGAGTTTGAAATCTGAGGCAGGACCTGTGCTAAAATGAGCTGATGAACAAGCTGCCGACATAGTGGAGGTCGAGGCAAAGGTGAAAGCTTTATCTGAGCTCTGTTGTCAAAAGCCTCTTGGCTGCCACTCCCCACTTTGTCCACTGTTTTTAATCCAAAAGCCTTGGATGTGTTTGGCCGGCAGAGAAAAATGGATAACTAAGAGCCTTGTATTCTTTGTGCTCTTTAGACTCTTTCATACTGAACTCGAGCCTTTTATTTAATAAAAAGAAATCTCTTCACAAAGCAGTTGCACTGGTTTGCCCTTTATTTCATGTTTATATTTCTGGAATTTTCTGAGTGCGCCCCAGACTGTCCTGAAGGCTCCTGTCTATTTTTCTTCTCTCTCCTTTCATCGTTGGACTCATCTGTTCAGCCTGTGCTACATGGAGATCCTGTTGCTTGGGTATCAATAGAGAACATAGCTGGTTTTGGAGCTATTTTAATAACTTATAGTATGCTGATGCCTTTTCTCAGGGATTTACTGGACAGTTAAATGCTTTTAGCACAAATACAGCTTACCTGCTGTTTCTAAAATAGGTGAGTTCAGCTCAGACCAGCTGGCAATGTCATTGCGTCACCGCAACACAAAGGCCAAGGTCTCCCAGAACTCCCCCCCCCCCCGCCACCTGTTGTTGTGGTTATTGCACGGTTTGTGATTAATGAGATGTTGGTTAACAGCTTCCAGTCCGTTACTATGGAATTTTTAATTTTTCTAAACTATTTTCCCTTGGGCATGCTCGCAGCTGTGCTTGTTATGTGCAGCCCTTCTCCTGACGCTGTGTTTTTGCTGTTGCTTTCCCAGGAAGATGACTCACCCCAGCCTAGGGTGGCTCCTGATGCCTATGCCCCTTCCTTTTTTTAAGCAGCTGATGCTGCTTGGGGAGTTGTAAAGCGTGCTGTTGTCTCCATTTCAGGTTCTTCTAATGACTCCTTGGTGTTTCCATGATATTTGGGGCAATGTCCTGTCCATTCTGGGTCACCTCAGACTATTACAGCTCAGCTCCTTCTAAGGTATTTTGCTGCTTTCTTTGCCTGGTGCCTCCCTCTAGCTTTCACCAGCCAGCAATGGGTGCTAGTGCTGAGTATCAGTGAGTGTTTCTGAGGGTCCTGCCTGATGGTTTAATGAAATACTTCTTCAAAATTTAGTTAACTCAGAGCTTTTCAATGTGAACTTGTGCTCTTCCAAATGTCAGCTTCTCTAATATTTACTTTGTAAAATACAGAAGTAAAACTGAGGTAGCACCAATCTAATTACCTGATATGTGAGAAAGAAAGAAATACATTTTTCCTACAGCCTTAGCTCTGTCCTTGCTTTCCTATTCATTGCTGCCTTCTACATGGTGGGAACTGCAGGGGAGAGGAGCAGCAGTTGATGAGCAAATTCACCTCCTTGCTTTTGTCTAGGCAAAATGAGGGGCCTAACGTTGGAGAGAGAGCCCGATATGGCATGTCCAATGTCTTGGGCAGAGGCAAGTAGAAACCTGCTGCACTTGGCCTTGCCCTGCACCCTGGGCATGAAGGAATTTGAGGTAAATTAGCAGTATCAGGAACCTCTGACAGATAAAACCTCTGCTTTCTCCAAGCTGAGAAAGGCTTCATGCCATTGTAGTTGTCAAGTGATCCTTTGGGATCTGCGAGCTTCTCGGTGTCAGGATTTGCTATGCAAGGTAGCCTTGCCGTCTGAACCATAGGATGCATTGATTTAAAAATGAAAGGGATTTAAATAATAAACCAGGAAACTTTGATTCAAATAATCTATTTTTAACCAAATTTTGCATTCATAGGTGTTTTTTTTTCCCCTTTAAGTACTGATTCTTAATGGATGAGACCCATTAAGGCGTGTTGACTGCAGATAAAAATGAGAAATGTTATATTTGGAGGGTATTTTTGTGCAATAGCCAGGCAAATATGTATTTAAGCAGCAACAAAACTTAATATCCTTTTAATTAGGCTTACGAAAGTGCAAAAACTAAATGATGCTTTTTCATTTCATTTTTTTTTAAACAACTTATAACCTGTTTTAAATGGCCTTTTTCTAGGAATTGGGATACAATTGATATGTAGAAAGGCATGTTCAAATAAAAAAAAAAAATCAGCATATTTAAAGTTGTTTTAAGTAGAAGCACTTTTATGCATCCAGACAGAAACATGGAACAAGTTGGTTGCTACGTGGCCTACACTTAAACTTATTTTACTTAAACCTAAATCATTTTGTGAACTTGAGCTATTTGGACCCTCCTAGTAGTATCTTACAGCCAGGTTGTGGTCAGAAAAAGTCTCAGATTGACCCATTCTGAATTTTGGCTTCTTTTTGTGACTCACAGGGGGAATTTGCCCTGGCCAGCCTCGTTTCCCCACCACTGGTGCAGCCTCTCTTGCTGTGAGCTGAGCAACAGCATTTTGATTGTAAGTCAATATTTCATGATTGCTACAGAGAAACCTAAATAAATAAATTTCCCTGCGGCCCAAGTGGGCCAGTGTGATGCTGGTGACGTGGCCTGGCCAAGGTTTCTGTGCTCTACACTCGGGCAAGGTTAAACAGTGATTTGCTCAGGGGCTCTCCTTGCAGAATAGTGCGTGAGGATTTACCCGAGCCCCTTGCAGCTCTGCTGGAAAGTGCCTGAATAACCTTGCTGGAGATCCCTGCCTGGGGGCCAAGGCAAAACAACCTTCCCCACCTCCTTTACCAGCAACTTTCCCAGACCCATGGGCTGCAAGGGGATTTAGTGCTGCTTGTTCCTGCAGTGCTTTGCAGCAGAGCTAGGGTTGTCTTTAAAAAGCAGCCAGCGTGGTTGTGCTTGGAACAACCAGCTCAGTTTCTATATTATACAAAACAGTCATCTCTGTAGGAAGTGGGCCAGCCCACATCACCACAGCAGCTCTGTGCTGCATGACTCGTAACAGATTTATCCCCCAGATGTTCTTGGGAACAGGCGAAGGAGCAGGGAAACTGGAGGAAAACCTGAGCGCAGCGCTTGGATGAGCCTCCCTTGTTGGGTGGTAAGTGGTGCCTGTCAGGGACGCTTGCGTAGCATCCCGCGTCACTGGACAAGCAGCTGCTTTGCGGTTGCAGATGCTTTTGCTGGGAGCATGGGACACAGTGTGGACTCATCATGAGCTTCTCTGTGTCTGGTGCTGTGTCCTTAATCTCTCATTTGCTCATGTGCTCTTAGAAATTGGCTTCTGCTGCCCTCACCCCTTGTCTTACTCCCAAGGTAGGAAACTTTCCAATCCATGCAGTATCCCCATGAAACAGTTTGGGCATCTCTGGGCTTCCGCAGTATGTGTGTCAGGATCCCTCTGGACTTGGAGAAGAGCAAACAGCCCTAAGGGCAGTCCGTGTCCATCTGTTCCTGCTGCCCTGGTTCTGTTTGCACAAGTTGGTTCTTGGTTACACCTGCCACTACAGCCATGGTAATTACAGGGTAGATGCAGCCCTGCAGCACTCAGCTGGGCAAACTACAATAAAAAGGTTAATCACACTCCGTGTTTCAGAGCCCAGGCTGATTCCTTATGGAGGTTTAGCATTTATTTTCCAAGTGTGTAGCTTTGTTATTCGGGGCTTCTTGTCCTCTTCAGGAGGCACCATCTCTGCTGCGCTCTTTCTGTGGTGGTGTCTCAAGCGACAGCTCCCTTCTGCTAGGAGCCAGCCCAGCTCTGCCCTCGCTCGCTGCAGGGGCTCTCACGGCTGCTTCCTCTTGTCAACAAAGCGGGGCAAGATGCAGCCCAAGGGCTGGTGTGGGGTTGCTGGCACTGTTGTGTTCATAGTGCAGGCTTTGCCTGGACCATCTAGCATCTTTTTAGGTGAAGCCTGACCATGAGTCAGGACCCAGTATGGGCTGGGGACCGGGAACCATTCCCAGTTTGAAAGTGGTCACCCTGCTGTAGGGAATAAGAGAGTCTAGAGGTGCTTTCTGCCAAGGCAGCTGGGGTAGGTCATGGTCACAAGAAGGCTCCTGACTCATTTATTTACCAGTCAGATGTACCCATATGGCCTTTAGCAGCCTGCTGAAAGGCCACATCCTGCACAGCTCTGCCCGCTTTTGCAGCGGTGCCCAGCGTGGACCTGCATACACTGACCCACTCGAGCTGCTGGGAGCATCGTCCTTGCTGTGGCTGCCCAGCTGTTCTCGCTTCTGTGGGGTTTAGCTGCCAGCTTTCCCTCCGCAGCACTTTAGTCGGGTATTTAAATTAAATCAGCCCATTAATGCTCCAGTCAGTGGCCCGCAGTGACTGTGCATGGCAGCAGCAGTGGGTTACATGACTCACACCCAGAGAAGATGCTGGGCAGTGAAATCTTGGGTCCATAGCAAGATGTCTGTTATGGTTAGCGTGGCTTGGCATCTGCCCTGACTGCCTGTGTCTGCAAAGGGGGAGCATGGGCTGGCTCTTGGCAGGACAGATCCCTGAAATTCCCCTTCTCCATCCCCTGCTTCTATGTCCCTGACACTGCTGTTGCTTCTGGAAGGAGCTGGAGGGATCCCCAGCTCCCAAACTGCTGCATTTCTGGCTGAGAACATGCTTTTTGGGCCTGGCTGTTTATGTTCTTCTCCGTGAGAAAGGGGTGATATGGTGACACCTTTTGTTGTATTTTTGGTGTGAAAGGTGCAGGTAGCACCTGCAAAACTGACCTGGGCTGGGTGAGAGCCTGGGCCCAATGGGGAAAGGCTGCAGGTACCATTAACTCGTCTGCTGATCTGCCCAGTCCTGTGAAATGGGGAAGGTTTTTGAGTATTACAGAGCACCTTTGGGGAAAGCTAAATTAAACCCTGGCCTGCTATGAGAAGGCAGGGCTGAAAAATGTAAATGCAAAAATAGGTCCCAGCTAACATGACTTCAAGGACAGAGGGTAGGTGCTGAGCTTTTCAGGATCTGATTCAGCTGGGGCTGGTTCCAATTAAAATGAGATCAAGGAGAAAGGGAGAAAGTTGTTTCTTTGCCTATCTATCTGGAGGGTATAAAGCAGCTGTCAGTATTGCAGGTTTAAATGTTGGAATCATTTTGGGTGTCTCCTGTAAGCAATGAAGCTGACAAGGAGAATATTTCAGGTGATTTCTTTAGCAATTATGGTACTTCTGCTTTCTGGGAATTTGCCTTTTTCTGTTTCTTTGTTTTTATGATTCCAGGGAATATGAACTTTAGAAAGCATTTCCCAGAGCTGCTCCTGAAGTCAACAGCCTAGTGGGTATTTCCTTGCTCATCTCTTCCAGCCTTAGCGTGGTCCAACATGTGGCAATGTCATCCCTTAGAAATTCTGTGCTTTTGCAAACCTGTAAGCGTGGAGCAGACTGTCACTATTTCTGTGATGCCTCCAAGGCTCTGTGATTAGAGCCTCATTTACCACCAGCCATGCTGCTCCTGAAAGAAAGGATTTATTTTCTACCTACAAGGAATAGCACCAAAATTCCTACAGATGTGGTTAGAACACCAGAAAGTTGTTCACAGATCCTAAAGCCAATAGCAGAGAAACTGAGCTAAAGGCTTTATCTTAGTGCTAGCTAATAGTGCAGGTGAGGAGCAACTCTGGGGACAAGCAAGGGCAGATGGAGGAACAGAGCAGATGGGAGAGGAGCTGAGCAGCAAACCCAGGCTCTGCAGCCAGGCAGATCACACTAAAATGTGCCTAAAAACCAGTCACCGAGTGGCAGAACTGTAAAGTGTGCAAGTTATCCAATTAAATTCTGTCTCCTGTGAGAGTTAATTACAGTGGGAGCTTGGTTAGTTCTCCTTTGCTGTGAATCTCTTTCCTGATGCAGCCAGGGAGCTGTGGTGAGTGCAGGCAGTTTGATTTGCTTGAAATGAAATGTTTTGTTTTAAATGAAGCATTTCTAAGCTTAGCAGGTGGTTTCTTTACCTGACTTCCAAGAGTTACTGCCCTTGGAGAAAGCCTGCCTCTTGCAGCAAAACACTTAAACTGAGAAGTTTTAGCTCTCTGATGAGCTGCTGTAATAAAAGCAATGGGAATAGGTGGGGAAAAGCCTGCCAGTGAGTGCCTCTTCTGTATTTTGGGGTTAGTAACTGGGTGGGAAAGCCAATTTTCCATAGGTGAGTAATGCTGGAAGGCATCGAAGGCTGCCCTTCCTGTGGGCAAGCCTCACTGGGCACTGCTTGCCCAAGTGCAGGCTTGAATCTACCTTCTTTTCCTGTAGCTGCCTGGCACCAGGTCTGCTGCTAGGATGGTCCCTGTGTTGCTTTGCATGGGGCTGTTTGTCTACCAGGGTGACCGTGTTTAGGTTTAAAAAAAAAAAAAAAAAAAAAAAAATCCTCCTCTTGCAGAAGGTGAGGACAGGAGGGGTCCTCTGCTGTTCCTTCTCCTGACACATGGATGCTCCTTCTTCAGGCAGGCTTTTCCCAGCTTGCCAGGTGCCAGTGCTTACACACCTGCCGCCACGGCGCCTTTCCCATCCTCCTGACTCTGTTTCTGCTCCTCAGAGGCTTGTGCTGCACCAGGAGGAGCAGCGGTGCCAGGCTCTGGGGTCGGTCCAAGCTGGCAACCTTACCAGTTCGTGGACTCACCATCTGGATGCCTTTTTGCACCTCTGATTTATGTCACACAGCATCACATACCCAATGCTGAGGCTGGTGCACAGACCCAGCAGTAACTTGGGGTGACTCGGGAAATAACAGCTGATTAGAAAGACATAAATGCTGCAGAGAGCTGCTGAACTCGGTGACAATGGCAGACATGCACAAACAAGAGTGCAAGTGGTGCCAATCACCCTCGTAGGAAGCAGTTTGATCGCTGCATTTGAAGGCCCTCGTTAGCTTGCGTGTTTTATAGAGTGCAGAGGCAATCCCGCATTCAGGAAAGGCTTTTACAAATTTGTCTCCTTAAATCATTAGAAATGCCACAGTTTCTTCTGTTAAAAAGATGGTTCTAAGATTAAAAAACAAAACCTCAGTCTCTACTTGAAAGCTAATTACTGTCTGCTCTTCAAATGCAGCAAGGCAGGCAGAGTACATTTTGGAAAGAGGGAGCAAGTTTCATGGAAATGCTACTTATGTTCACATCTTTCAGCATCCAAAAATGTTATACGTTTCAGCAGATATTAGAGGCACTTCTGGGCTTAGCACAGCAGCAGAACAGTGAGGGAAAAGCCAGGAGCTCAAATTTTGGAGCCTTCCTGAGCATGTGAGATGTGGCAGAGACAATATTTAACATCACTGCAAACAGATTTACTTATCTGCAAAGGGGAATAGAGCTCTATTTGTTAAAATCCCCTATGGTTTTGTGCTTATATCCTGGAATATAAATTCCTTCCCTGTGCTGGCTGCTTTTATCTGAATATATCTTGTGTTATTGTTCAGACAAAAAAGTCTTTATTGCCATATTATATATTCAGCAGCCTTCCTTGATCCCAGGAAAGTGCTGTAAGAGCTACACATGAAAAGTGCTCTAGAAAAATAAGTTTTGGGGTTTTTTTTTTTGAACAGTAAACATAGAAAGGGAAGAAAAGGTAAGTCCTTGAGATGTGGGACTTGCAGAACAATTTAGCCAGGTTTTCCTGACATCATGATCCTCTTATTACGGGCTCATCTCAGCTGCAGTAACAGCCAGGCAGACAACGCTCTGCTCCTGTGAACTGCTGCCTTGGGGCATATGTTCCTGTCCTGGTTGCATCTCTGTTTTCACTGAAAGTGACCCCTGGTAGTGGAGCACTCATCCTCCTGAGTGGATTTTGACCCTTGCTGTAAGTGAGGCTGGTGATGTATTAGTAATTAGTACATTGGTAATTACTATGTGCTGCAATGTGACTGCCAGTGAGGATGGTGTTTCTGGGAACTTTCTTCGGCAGCGTTTAGATCTGTTTCCCCATTCCCCGCACAACCCCATTAAAATTTAAGGGGAAAAGTGGGAGGAATGAAAGAGAATTTGCTATTAAAGGCTTAATACATTTTAACCTCAAGCATTAGCTGGAGCTAATTGCCTTAGCAGTGCTTTGCACAAAAGTGAGATTTTAATGGGTTACTTTTGTTGCTTTGTCAGCACAGGAGCTAAAGATCCTGGCCTGGTGAGGATCCCAGTCCCTCTCCACCAAGGTGCTTTTTCAGGGGAAAGCTTTTTAAAACTAGCTGTCTTGTTTGATGTCTGTCTGGCATTGCTCTAGCATTGGAAATCTGCCTATATGGGCTGTCCAGTCCATTGATGTTCCTTTAAAATAAAGTTAATCCACATAATTGCCTCCTACTATGATGAGATTATCTTGAGAATGACCATTAGCAATGGTCCAGCAAAGCCTTTCATTCCCCATGGGTGATGCTGATGGCAAAAAGTTGCAAGGGCTGTTTTGGCTTTGCTTGAGCTATTTTGAGACTAGGACTTGCCTTTTTTTTATATATATATTTCATTATTCTAGAAAAGTTTTCCATGATATTTTGGCAATGCCAGTGCATTTCTTTCCCTGGGCCAGCAAGATCCTATGGGTATGCACCATGTTCTCCCAAAATCTCCAGACTCAGGTGTGGGGAGACAGAGGAGCAGACACAACCCAGCAGCTCCTTCTTGATCCAGGATTTGAGTATTTTTACACAACCTTCCCAGGTGACCTCTATATCCTCTTATCTCTTTATCTCTCACAGTTGACCCTTATTAACATCTCACCATCTGTATTCACATATTGGTTGGCTTCAGAAAATCCTTTTATTCATCAAACAATCAGATTATTATTTTCATCCCTGACCACACCAACCTTTCTTCCTACATATTCCCATACTCAGGCATTAAACTAGAGCTGTTTTTCTGGAGGAAAAGCAGGGGAGCTTAGAAGTGCTAAGTTTTTAGCCTGGGAACTCTGCTCTTCAGCATCCATTAGGAGCTCTGGGACCTCCTCTCTCTACTGGTATTCCTGAGCTGAACACACAGCTCTGCAAGCCTCCAAAACAAACTGCGCTGCAGTGTGAGACTTGCTGGTGAGCAGGGCATTATGGTGGGGTTAGATGTGCTCCGAGACACAAACACAAGTGCCTTTGCAAGGCGACAGCTCCCAGTTTGGAAATGACACCGGCTTCTCTGCTTGCTGAGGTTGCTTTGGGTTTGGAGCCGCTCGGGGCCGACTGGGAGGTAGGAGTGAGTTAAAGGAATCCATAGGAAAAAATCTAGGGCTATTTATGTGTTTATATATGTTGCAGCTTGGAGCGGGTCAGGAATGCCAGACAGCAACTTCATAGAAGCTGGAATTGACTTTGTTTATTAGCTTACATGCAGTACATTTATATGATTCTAACAGTTAGTGATGTAATTACACAGGCTCAGAGGTGTCAGATTCGGATTGCGTGAAAAAACAGTTAACAAACGTGACATTAAAGCGCACAAACAGGTACAAGCAATCATTAAGCCAACTACAAGCAACAGTCCCCATAGTAACAACATTAACAGCAATTTCATCAATGATTTTATCCATCCCCCAATTCCTAACCAGTCCGTTAGTCTGTCTAGACCGAAAAATCCCACATCCTTTGTTACTTTCTCCGTATGCTTGATCAAATCGTGAATCTGGCGGTGTATGGCTGCCGAATGATCCTTCAAGTCCATGCAGCACATGCCGTCGAAGTCCTGACGCCCATGTCTATGAGCAAGAAGCAGGAAATCAATAGCAGCACGGTTTTGCAGTACAGCATGTTGTACCTGGGATAAGTCATACGACAATTCACTAAGCACAGTACTGGTTGCATTCGCTTGTTTCAAGGCCTAGCAGGCAAGGCGCTCAATATTTCAGTGTGCCCGTGCGGCTGATACCCCGGGGACGAAGGACGCTGCTACAACTTCCCAAGTGCTCCAGAGATCAACGCTATCCTCACATTCTGAGCTAAGAGAGTTCGCTGCTCCTTTTGAATGCCTTAACAGGGTCTTGCTGTTCCCCGGAGGGCCGTGTGGCCAAATCATACTAAGGCGACCAAATGCGCAAGGCCCACCCATAGGCTGGGACGGAATGCCAGCCCAAGCTCGGTTCCCACATATCAAAAACCACTCGGTGGGAAGCTTCCTAGGCCAGATAGTTCTCGTATTGTGGGTAACATTTCCGTTACACCATTCCTTTTCCCCTCTTGCCTCCTCAAGGGTTTTTGCATACTCATCTTTGAGACCTTCCAGTTCAACCTCATATCTACTGTTCTCATTTTCCATTTTCTTCAGTCTGATTCTCTCCCCTTCTAGTTGAGCCTGGAGACGAGCATTTTCTTGCCTTAAAAGACTATTCTGGGATTCAGTAGAAGATATCTGAACTTTAGTAGAAAGAAGTTCTTCTGTTGCAGCCCGTTCTCTTTCGGCAGCTGCTGCCAAAAGGGCTTGAGATTCACCAAGTCTGTCAGAAAGATTATTTTCCAATTTTTCCCACAAGGAGGTTTGCGCTCCCAGCGTGGCTTGCAAATTTTCCATCTGCCGGATCAGTGGCCGTGTAGCAGATGTAACACTTTGACTCAGTTCTTGGTTCCGACTCTCCTCTTATTGCAGTCTCTGTTGTAGTTCACTGATTTCCTGCTGTAAGTAGTCCTCTCTTCTTGCTACCTATTGTTCTGCACATTGCAGCGCTAGCCGCAGGTCTGCCACCTGAATCGCCAAAGCTTCTTGTTGCTGCCGTGCCTCATCCTGGGCCTTCTCCAAAGCTAAACGAAGTTCTTCCTTTGCCTTCATTTCCCGACTTAGGGCTGCCTCTTGTGCCTCACTGTCCTTTGTGGCATTAGCTTTATGAAGATCTGCAAGTTCCTTGTAAGCACTGTCAAGTGCTGCCTGGACACTTCTGTTCCTTTCTTCAAGATCTTCCACCTCTGCCTGGAGCTTATTAAGATCCTTTTCTTGTCCCTCTACAACACTATTCAGTTGTTTAATACTGTCTTGATGCTGCTTCTCAAGATCCTCTTTGCCATCAAGTACCTGTTTTAAATGCTGCAATTCCTCTTCCAGTTCCTTAATCTTTTTGTTCTGTTTTGTGTTGGTATTTTCTCTCTCTTTCTCCTTTGCTCTTAGTTTCTTAATAATGTTGGAATTGTGCAGCTGCTGTTTAGAAAGCTTTTCTTCTTCTTCCATTAATCCTTTGATTTGCTCATCTTTTTCTTTCAGTAATTCAGCTGTTTCATTACAATTAAGTCTAGTAGCCAATTCTTCTTTAACATTCTTTACTTCCTTTTTAGCTGCATCCCTTTCTTTGCATGCAAGCTGGAGCTTCTTTTCAGCATCTGCTATTCGCTGAGTGAACTCCTCTTTAAGGGATGAAATGCTATTGCTCTCTTCCTTCATTCTAAGGATTTCATCTTTAAGGTTATCATAAGCTTCCTCCAGCCGTGCCTTTTCTTTACTAGTACTCAATAACTGTGTTTCCCTCTTCTCTAGTTTAGCATGGGTGTTATTCTGGCATCGAGGACACCAAACTTGCCCTTCACTACAGTTTTTTCGGATATGACCCCTCCTTCCACACCTAAAGCACTTAGGGCTGTTTGCGTTTTCCCTCTTTCCTTGGTTTCCTCTCCGGCCCACCAAAGGTTGTAGTGCAGCGGCTAAGACACGAAATGCTTGGGCTTGCTGCGCCGCTGAATCAAGCAATGCCTGCTGTACCTGAGCCCCTAAAAATGCTCCTGGGTTTCCCACACCCCGACGGGCAAGTTCTTCAAGCATCTCCTCGAGCGAAACCCCTTGTGGCAAAGTGACCAGAACATCCCTGGTGCGCTTATTAGCATTCTCAACCGCCAAGGATTGAGCCATAAGTTTCCTTGTTTTCTCATCTAGTGTATCCATTTCCTCCAAGGCCTTAAGCAAGCGGTCAATGAATTCACCAAAGGACTCGTTCATACCCTGCTTAATTCCCATGAAGGAAGGGCCTTTCTTCTCCTCAGGTAAGGACATAAAGGCCGATAGGGCAGTTTGCGTCACCAGCCTTAACAAGATGGCTGGAAATTGCATTTGCATGTCAATACTGCCATACGGCCCCTGACCCAGCACTGTTTCAACCCGTAATCCCTCCAGCGGATCTCCCTGAGGCCGAGGTATGGCACATTCACACGCTGCATGGGCCGCCCACTGTCTTTCCCACAGTAGCAACTGACCAGGTGTCAAAATCAATTTTGCAATCTGTTGACAATCACTAGGGAGAAGCAAATCACTATTAAAGATATAGGATAACATCTGTCTGGATGGCTCACCTTTGACCCCCCAACGTGCCACCATATCCCGTAACTGGCTCATAATTTTCCAGTCAAACGGATCCCACTTGCCCGCTCCCCACCCTTGGCCATCTGGCTCAAAGGTCACCGGGCACGCCACCCTCATGGCCGGCTCCCATTGACCCTCCAAAATTGCATCTCTAATAACACCGGACCAACGAGAGGAGACCTGTGGACCCGACCCCCCACTGGAGGATCCAGACCACCCCTCGCATGTTTTTGGCCCAGCTGCCTGGACTCGATCAAGGGCCCTGGGGGCCTCCCGGGACAGTCGATCAGAGGGTTGGTCCCTGCACCTTTCCGGTGGCTGCTCCTGTGGCCGGTTCCCAGCTGTCCACTCCGGGGGCGGTGGCGCCGTAGGCTGTGCTGACGACTCAGGAGTCGGAGCTGATCCAGCAGATGCAGGTTCCGGTGGCGGCGGCTCTGACGGGCGACAGGATTGTGACGGTCCTCCTTTGGTAACGCTGTCAAGCAGCTCCCTTGCGGAGCTCTTCGGGGTGGCAATAGCCCCTCGGCCAGGTGCGGCTCGACCAGGAGGCGGTTCCTCCCCTTGAAGCATCTGCGTAGCCGCTGCTGCCATCCTCTTTTCAGCCTGCATACACTTGAGCTGATTTGCCACCTCGCGCCAAGTCTGACCCAGTTCTTTGGCAGTTTTGCTGCCCTCCAGAGTGGCTTCCCATAATGAGTCCCCTATCTCACGCCACTCTGTTATACTAAAAACAAGTTGTGGCTCCTTTAAAAGTCCTTTCTCACTCGCCTACTTAATCAGCTCATGCAGCTTCTTCGTGCTCACTGCTGCCTCCCTTTTTGCTTCTTGCTCCATGCGTAGGTACACCGGGAGTTCTGCTTCTAACCGTTACCCCATGCCGTCTTCCCGTGTGCGCATTCACGGCCGGCTTACCCGCTCCGGTCCACCTTCTTAGTCGGATCACTCGACTGCACTCGTACCTCTCGCTCGGGTTCCCCGAATACCCGCACCGTTGTGCCAGGTCCGACGCCTTCCCGCACCATTGTGCCAGGTCCCCGCGTCGCTTCCGGAATCCCGCGCCGTTGTGCCAGGTCCCTGTACAAGTCAATTGGGTTGTCCCTGTGGTCCCTGTTTGGGCGCCACTTGTTGCAGCTTGGAGCGGGTCAGGAATGCCAGACAGCAACTTCATAGAAGCTGGAACTGACTTAGTTTATTAGCTTACATGCAGTACATTTATATGATTCTAACAGTTAGTGATGTAATTACACAGGCTCCTAATTGGTAGACAATGATCTAACTAAGACCCTTACAGCCCCCCTTACTTGTTTAGCTCATCCTTTTAGTTCAACAGCTCTTTTATTCCCTCTGACCTTGGTCTACTTCCTTATCTCCTAGTCAGCAGTCCCTTTGTTCTTTCACTGCAACCTGAAAGCCCGGATTGAGCAGGCCGCCTGGGCAGCCATGTCCATGGCTCTCTAACCATTCCTCTATATATATGTATTACATTATATATATATATTTGTCTTTCTGCTTTTGCTTACCTTCTGCCCCACCAGTGATAACACTGGCAAAGCTCAATCCAAATCCAGGGCATCTTTGGGGAAGGAGTCCCAGCTCTCTCTGATGAAACGTCCTGCTTCCAAGCTACAAAAATTGGCTGATCTCATCTCTTTCTTAGATGAGGTGATTGTAGGTGCCAAACTAAAAGGGCAAAGTGATTAGGTGTCCCATTTCCACCCTGATAAACAGCTAATGGAGAGATTTCTGAGTCATTGGTTCTCATAATTGTTGGATTTATGTTAAGGGAATAACTCTGCTGCTTTTAAATCAGTTTTATTTTTATAGATATTTTAAATACATTTTTAGCCATTAAAAGCAAGTGTCATGAAAACCACAGCTGTAAAACCTGTAATTGAAGAAGGAGCAGGACAGAGGCTATAGGTACAACCAAAGGTACCGCCCGAGACGTCGCCTGTCTCTTGTGAAGTGCTTAACACGGTTAGAAAGGAGCATGGATGGACCTCAGGATAACTATGAGCGTCTTGTGGGGTATGAAGAGGGGCCTTTCCACCTTCATGTCTTATTCGCATGAATAGCAGAAGGGATGTTGGCTGTTCAGTACATGCACTAAAGCAGGGGTCCTCAAACTTTTTAAGCAGGGGGCCGGTTCACTGTCCTTCAGACACTGTTGGGGGCCAGACTGTAGTTTGGAAAAAAATGAACGAATTCCTATGCACACTGCACATATTTGTAGTAGTGCACAAAAAAACAGGAAAAAGAATGCAATATTTAAAATGAAGAACAATTGTAATCAACAAAAACAAATAATATTTCAGTGTGAACTATGGGCCTGCTTTTGGCTAATGAGATGGTCAATGTTAGGTTCCATATTTGTCACTGCTAGTTGTAGCAAGTGATGCAAGTGTTCATCAGTTAGTCTGGATCTGATTGGAGATGTCAGATGTTTCATTCGGGAAAAAGTCTGCTCACAGACATAGGTGCTGCCAAAGATGGTTGCAATTTTGAGTGCATGGTTCCTGAGATTATGATATGTCTCTGAGGGGAGAGATGCATAGAAATTAGTAAGGCTGCTTGATTTGAATGCATCTTTCAGCGAGTCACAAGTCTGTAGTCCGGCCAATTCCATTTGGTAAATCGGATCAACAGTTTCAATGTCAACAGAAAATGGGTTCCGGAAAAGCTGTATGTCCTGTTCATGGAGACGAAGCTCTTTAAATCTAATTTGAAACTCCTTTTGCAACATTTCTAGTACATCCATACATGTTTTGTTTGGGAATGCAACTGCTGGTTTTTCTGCAGACAGGTTTTGAGTTGTGGGGAGATGGCAGAAGTTTTCCTCCTTTACTTGGTTAATGAGCAGGTCTAATTTGACTTGAAATGCTTTCACATGTGAACACATATCACAGATGAGCTTCCCCTTTCCTTGAAGTTGGACATTGAAATTGTTGAGTAGCTCTGTTACATCTGTCAGAAACGCAAGGTGCCATTTCCATTCTGCATCTTTGAGCTCTGGTACTTCCTTGTTTTTAGAAAGCATAAAATCATAAACCTGTGGAAGTAAGTCATAAAATCGTTTCAAAACTCTCCCTCGACTCAGCCAACGGACTTCTGTGTGGTACAGAATATCTTCATAGGCAACATTTAGCTCAGACAGAAATTCCTGAAACTGTCTGTGGTTTAGTGCATGAGCTCTAATGAAGTTAACACAAGAAACTACAATTTTCATGACAGAGCCCAGCTTCGGTGATTTACAACACAGTGCTTGTTGGTGGATGATGCAGTGTATGGCTATTGGATGTGAATGGTTGCGTTTGTCCATCTCTTTGTTAATGCGTGCAACCACTCCTTTCATGGACCCCACCATGCTAGGAGCACCATCAGTTGTCACACTGAATAGTTTCCCCCAGTCCAGCTCCAAATCATTCATAGTTTGGCAAACTTTCTCATAGATATCCTCTCCTGTAGTTGTTCCTTTGATGCTTTTCAGCGCAGCAAGCTCCTCTGTGACTTCGAAAGAATCATTTGTCCCACGAATGAAAATTAGAAGTTGTGCAGAATCACGAACATCATTGCTTTCGTCGAGTGCCAATGAGAAATAGCAAAGTTTTTTTGAGGAGTTTTGCAACTGCAGATTCAAATTTTCCCCCATTTCTTCAATCCTTCGTGTCATTGTAGGTCCTGAAAAACTCACTGTACTAAATAAATCTGCCTTCTCTGAACACATCTCTTTCTTTGGCAACAGAAAGAAGGCATTCTTTAACAAATTCTCCCTCTATGAATGCTCGTCAAGTGCGCGCTATGAGCTTGGCAACTTGATAGCTTGCTCGAAGTGATGATATATTGAGCTGCTTTTGCTTCACAAAAGTATTTTGCTGAGTTGTCAATCCATGTTTCAGTCTTCATATTTTATCTTTTCTCACTTGTCCGACCAAAGAATCGTATTTATCTTTATGTTGAGTTTCGTAGTGTCGACGCAAACTGTATTCCTTGAACGCAGACACTGAATTCTGGCATATCAGACAAACGGCTCTTTCTTTGTACTCCGTGAAAAAATAATCAGAAGTCCACTTTTCTTGGAATACCCTGCACTCGGAGTCAATTTGTCTTTTTTTTGACATGATGGTGCGCGCGCTTCCCACTGGTGCTGGCTTGCTGGTCCTGCCTGGGAGCTGGAGGGAGGGAGGGAGAGACGGGGGAGCCGCCCACCTCGCTGATGCTGATGCCGCCGCCCCCCTCCTCAGCCCGGCCGCGCAGACCGGACAGGGTGGCCAGAAGGGACTGAAGGAGCTTTGCCGCGCCGGGGCTCTGGCGATTCGCCCGAGTTGGCTGGGCCTCGCAGTCCAGAGGCTGCCGACTGAGCTTGCCCGGCAGAGGAGATGCCCGCGCCTCTCGCCTGCCGCGCATCGCGGAGGAGGAGGAGGAGGACGAGGAGGACGAGGACGAAGAGGAGGACGAGGACGAGGACGAGGACGGGGCGGCGGCGGCGCGGTTTGTAGCCGAGAGGCGCCCCCTGGAGGGGGCAGGTCGAGGACGAGGCGCTGGTTTCAGCCCAGTCCCGGCGGGTGCTTGGTGGCTGCGGAGGCCGGCGCGCGGATTAAGTGGCAGGAAGTCATCTGCGGCTGCTTGGTTCCCCCCTCAACCCCCGGCGGGAGGGGGCGGGGGGGTTCTGTAAATACCGGCGGGCCGGATTGAGGACCCTGGGGGGCTGTATCCGGCCCGCGGGCCGTAGTTTGAGGATCCCTGTGTTAGAGTCTTGGGTTTCATATTCATTTGTTCCAGCTTGTTAATGTCAGGGGTGTTATAAAGTCTTTTCTTATGAAAAGAAAATGTTTTATCATTCAGAATATGTGTGTGTGTGCGTATTCAGCTCTACTTGCAAAGTGGGCCTAGGTTTGTCTTGTAGCATGTGTTTGATCAGAGGAGTTCTTGAGTCTCAGCGAAACCTCCAGAAAGAAAATAGCAAAATAGTCTGCTCAAAAGGAGAGGTTGTAGCTCGAGGCCGAGCAACTGGAGTTGAGGATTTTGCAATTTTAGTAATGAAATCTTCCAGCAAAGGATGTGCCAGGCCTGCTTTTGTAGGGCTGCTTTGTCTAGCTCAAAGCTGATGCTGGCAAAGAAAGCGGGCCCTGCCTTTCACTGCGGGGTGAAAGGGATGGCAAAGGAAGGCAGGGATGTTTTTCAGCCCTCCTCTGCTCTTCATATTTGGAGGAGGCTGCAGCAGTTCATGTCAGGAAAGGAGGGGGGGGGACCAGGCACAGAAATAAATGCCCTTTGCCATGGGGAAATGGGAGCTGAGAAACCAATTTCAGCAGTGTTTCAAAATGACACTTGTCTACTCTCTCAAGCTCTGTGGGCTTCTGCACTGAAGCACGATGTGTTCTTGCTAAGTGTAGGGGAAAACGCTGCTAGCACCTTCCTAATAAAGCAGAACAGGTTCCCACACAGCCTTGCCAAGAGCCTGCAGGGTCATTAGGTAGCAAAAATAACAAGCAAGGACACAGGAGAAGCTGTCTGTGATCTGCTTGCTGGTCACTGTCCTCCCAGCTGAAGCTCCTGCGAGTCTCCTGAAGGGAGGATTCGACTCGGAAACAGTAACGTTTGCTAGAGGTTCCGCAGATTCTGTGTTCTGCAGAAAGTCATGGATTTCCTTGTTGTGGACACTGGCTGCTGCCTCCAGATGGAATAGCCACCACCCTGGGACAGATGAGGGAAAAGAGTCTCCTGAAATCAAGGGAAAAATCAATGATTTAATCTTTTTATCACTCGGGGACAGTTGTGCAGTGTGTGCACTAGCAAACAGGATGGCCTGTCAGCTGCAGCTATCAAGAGTCTGTTTTATCTGCTTCAATATATGATATTAATCCTGTGAGTGGTTAGTAACACAACTGAAGGCAATAGCAAATGTCAGTGTGTGGCAGAAGGGTAAAAGTCAGTGTTTTGGTTCAGTATCTCTGAAAAAAACGTAACTTTGGGGCTTCCATGTTTTCCCCATGTTCAAAATTTGCAACTCATGATAGTGTCATCTCAGTGTTTTCCCTGACTGCTCTGGCTTGTGTCATGGATGCAGCTCTCTGGGTCATGTATGTCATTTTATGTGATGTGAAATGAAGCCTGTTATTACCGTGCCATACAAATGTGCGCACGTTTGGAGGCTGGGTGATCTCTGCATCTAGGATTGAAATCTGCCCGTGGACATCATGTCAAACAGGATGTCTAAGAGAGTTGGATTGCAGGAGATCTCTAGAAATGAGTTGCCATGTGTGTGTCTGCTTCTGGAGGTCACTAGGTAATGAAGAGGTCACAGGCTATTGGGGACAACCAGCTGCCTCACAGTAGGTGTTTCCCTATCTTTTTGTAAAGCATTTTTACAGGGGCAGGACATCCTGGGCCAGCCCTTACCCAGGAACAAGTACCCTGAGGTGCACCCTGAAGTGCTCAGATGGGAGAAGATGGGCAATAGCCTCCAAGAAGGGTGAAGGAGGAAGACAGGGTCTCAGGCTGGCAGGTGAAGCAGACAAAGCAGCAAAGGGATGAAAGGCTGGGGAACAACCGAGCTGGAGCCACGGCTTCTGGGCAGCCAACAGCACGTGATAGGAAACGTGGAGGAGAAGCTGGAGAGCAGTTTGTCACCGTGTCCCCAGGGAGCCAGGAAGGCACTGGCACAGGCTGAGCAGTAACTGCACTTTGCACCCATAAATACACATTGGGTATGAGAGGCTGATCCTGTAGCCAGGCAGCTCCTGCTGGGTGTGAGGATCTGGATCCAAGTCCTGGCTCCAGCTGTGCCAGAGAGATCTGAGCCTTGCTAACTGCTATAAACACCAGGCTGCTTTTACCCTGCCAGAAAAGCCTGTTTTGCTGCATGCAGAAGCTCGTCTCTTGTTCCAGGTTGCGGTACCTCCCTCTGCTTACAGTATTCCTGCCTCTTTCCTTTGCTGTTTATTCACATCTCATTCAAGGAATTCCCAAATGAGCTGTTCTGCAGAGCTGTTCCCTAGGAGATCCCGCTCACCCAGTAACCTGACTGGGTGCCATGGTCCATAGTGTGCCCAAGATGAGCCTGCTAGGCCATGCTTGCCAAGAGGAGTAGCCCAAGGACCTTCTATGGCCATCATAGGGTGCATCATAGAGAAGCTTGTGGCAGGCAGAGAGGGTGTGAGGCAGTGAGGGTGCCAGAGCCCTGGAACAGGCTGCCTAGAGAGGCTGTGGAGTCTCCTTCCCTGGAGATCTTCCAAACCCGCCTGAATGCCACCCTGTGCCCTGTGCTCTAGGTGTCCCTGCTGGAGCAGGGGGGTTGGACTAGATGATCTCTAGAGGTCCCTTCCAACCTCAACCGTTCTGTGTGATTCTGTGACAACCTTTGCATTTGAAAGCAAATGGGAAATATATTTTATGTTGCGAGGAATTGCCATTTGGTTGTAAGCCTTGGATTTAACCCTCTTGCTTTATAAAGGTGGTGCTGAGAATCCATGTGGTTTCCAGAAATGATGGTCATGTCCAAAAGTGTCCTGAAGTCATACGAGATTGCTGAATGTGGGAGATATTTTCAGAGATCCTGAGGACCGGATTAATCAGTAAGGAGCTGCTGAGGAGAGAGAGGGAGAACCCCAGCATGCTTGCTGGCTCAGCTTTCCTAATTAGACTATTAGGAGAGAAATGTTGGGTATTCCATAGGCTCCGGCAAAAGAAATGTTTGGCCACACGTAACAAGCTTCTGTGCTTAGCTTGATGGGGAAAAGTACTTTGGAGGAATCAAAGCCTTTCTCTGAGAAGCTATTTGTCTAATGTTATTTCATGCTACTGCCGTCTCAGAAATCAGCTAAAAAAGCCTCTGTTTAGCACTGTTAAAATGACAAGAAGTCAGATTTGCACTTGAGGGTGCTCAACAGAAAGCTGCCCAGACTGCAGCCTGGCTCTGTGCAAGCACAAGGAGGATTTGTGCTGGTATGTGAGGTTATTTCAGGGAGAAATTCCAGTTTGGCTATCAGATGGATCAGCTGCTATGTATCGGGCTCTGGGTTTCCTTACCAGGAGCTCAAGGGCCTGGGGAGGATGCTCACAGGGAAGACTCTAGGGGTTCCTTTTGGGGAACTGAAGGGAGGATGCAGAGGCAGATTGAGCCTGGGTTGCTCTAACTTGTAGGCGGCTTCTTACCTGTTTACTGGGCTGAAAACTGATCATCTGGGTAAAACTTCTCCTGATTCCCCAGCAGCCGGCTCCAGGGGTGCTCGGAGCATGCTATGTATTTAGACTGCATTTAACAGCAGGTCTCTGATACTGAAAGCAAAGTCCCCAAATGACCCCTCCTGCAAGGCTGGAGCTCACTCTTTGCTCCAGAGAGGTTATCAAAAACGTGGGGATCAAACCAGGAGCCGCTACCTCAAGGCTTTTCTTGGAAGTGTTGGCAGTTCTTTGTCAGCCAGGCTGCAGGGCCTTGGGTCTTTTATTTATTTATTTTCATTTTAATGATTTTTTTGCTTCTTTTATTCCTGAGGCTTTTTTTTTAAAGGGCTGACTGATAATTATGTGTCAAAAACTAACAGGAGAAATGTCTTCATTGTGAAAGGAGCCTCATGAAAATAGGAAGAGGCGCTGTAAGGATCCCCCACACGGTTTGACTCCGTGATCTTGGCTCCCCTTGCTCTTGTTGAGCTTGTTGCCAAGGGTGGAAGGGATCTCCCTTCCAGCATGGAAGTTCCTGGAAGAGTCCCCCAGTTATTAGGGGTTAGAAAGCTGAGGATGGAAGTGCAGGAGGTGATTAGAGCGCTCTCCATTGGTTGAGCATGAGCAAATGCCTGACGGGAATTATAAATGTAGCTAAAATTAGGAACATGTGCACAAATTGGAATTTATTAACTGAATTTTCATGCATTTTTAGGCTAATGTTCCCAAAGTAGTGCCTGCCCTATTGGCATCAATGCATGAATTGTCCTTTCGTGCAGACTTTAAGGTCTGGTTCCTGACTGCTCCAGGAGTGAACCGGGCAGGATCTCTGGGAAGTGGCAGCAGGCGCCACATGGGAGCTTAGCAGCAAGGCCCAACTTCCCTGTTTTGCCCTGCTCTGGGGAGCAGAGTCATCCAGGGAAGTGAGTCCCATGTTTCTGCAATGACCGACTTCCCACATCCACCACCCTTGGGAACGTTACCCACATCCCCTGGGCCTGGCTGCCACCATGGCCTTGCAGGTGTCACCAGCCTGGGGACCTCTTGGCCTTGAAGCTCTGACCACTTCTTCCGAGCTTTAGACACTCTCCTGCTTCCGATTCTGGGTACGGTAGTGAATGGCCCCCTGGAGACATCCAGGGGCAGGGATTTGAGATGCTGAGCACTTTCTCCTCCACGAATATCTGGTACTCTTGGGAACTGGGTTGTAGAGGTCTCGGGTCAGAAGCAGAAACTACAAGAGCATCTGAAAATGATCCAAATAATTAGGAAAACTGTCCCTTCCTCGCTCTGGAGCTCTGCCAGGGCAGCCCGATCTTTCTGAAGAAGACTGATTTTTAAGGTTGCCCAGTATATGCCTGGAGATTTATGGTCTAGCTAGAAAGACAAGCTCGTGAGTATATTTGATGAGTTAATTATGTGCAAAGTGTTTTTTTTTTAATGAAAATTCTTAAGATACTTGGAGGCCATCAGTGTCTTGTCACCTACCGTGCTTAGCGATTGCCAAGAATCTATTCCCAAATAAAGCGCAAATAGGTTTTTCAGGTTTGTGATGGATTTCTGAGGCTCTCATCATGATTTCAGACTTTGATGTTGTGGAGGAGGAGGCCTGAATCAGAGGGCTGAAGCAGGAGCCTTCGTCTTGAGGTATCCAGCAGGTGTCCAGATGCACTTCGCGTGTGTCAAACGCTTTGCTCTTAGAAGCAACTCCAGGGCTGTTCTCCCAAGGAGGCAGCGTTGGTCTTGTTGAGTTTGGGTATGAAAAATGTGTCTTTGGGTTTCCCTGCGGCAGAGTAGGAACTGCCAGGCATCGCAGGTCACCCCAGCTGGTTGCTGACCTGTTCCGCTCTCCTGGCCCGGGGCTGAACCTTGCACCCCACAGAGGGGTCGCCCCCGGTTGTCCCCATTTACCCCATCCCGGTTATCCTGTCATCTCTATCCGTGCTTCCAGCTTTTTAAAGGCATGTGGTGATGCACATCATCCATCTTAATGAAGCTGCTCTTCTGGTGTCCCAGGAACGCGCTGTGCTGTCAGCATGTCCACGAGGGAACGAGCTGTGTCGTTAGGCTGCTCTTGCATCCTCCTGTCATAAAAACATGATTTTTTTAAAAATAACTGCACTAAAAGCAAGCAATTTCTAAATGTGATGCAGGAGCTGGGCTGATGCTGAGCTTCATGATAGGACCTTTCATCTGGTGGACGTCAAGCCATCTGACTCTCATCCGAGTTGAGTTGCTGCTAATAAATCTTTTGGAAAGCAGCAGAACGTGGACACAAGTCATGTGCTGGTTGGGAACACTTTTCCCTTGCATTTACATAGAAAAGAGAAAAAAACAAACAAATTGGGAAATTTATTTTGTTGTTTTTAAGACCAAATTGCATTAATTGCAAACTGAAGAAGGCCGAGAGCTGCTTTCCCCTCCAGGACTTGCACACCTCGTGTGCTGTTAATGTTGTTTCCTTGCAGGTCCGTTGAACATCTGGGCCAAGCGGGCAGCTGGGCACATACGTGTGTTAGGCAACCTCAGCCTTCTGCAGATTGCCTCATAAAATATGCAAACAGATTAAAGAAAAAAAAAACAGCAAAACAGAAAGCAAGCATTATCCGTTTGCATTTCAATGCAAAAAGGGAAGATTAACCCCTGGAAGACGATTGTGTTTGGAAAGCACAACTAACAAGCTTCCAAAAGGTCATGGTTTTGTGGGCGTTGAACCTTCAGGAAGGAAGGTGAGCACGTATTGGTGTCGTTACCAACTCAGCTGATCTCTGCTCCTCTTGCAGCACCCAAGCCGAGGCCTGCTGGGGATTAGCAGGATGGCACGATGCGGGGGAGTCCTCCAGCAATCCCGCTTCCACCTGGCTCTGAAGGTCGTGTCGCGCTCGGCTTCGCTCACAAAGGACACACGAGGGCGAAGCGTCGGCATCGCAAATGTGGCAACCTCTGGCGCTGAGCATGGCTTGTAGAAAGTGAGTTTCAGTTCGAAAAGCGGCCAGCAGGAAAATGGGGTCCGTGCTAGAGGAAGTGGGGGCAGTGAGAACAGCAGAGCCGTGCTGACTCCTGAGGATCTGGCCCCGGATGCAATTCCCTGTGACGCTGTCGCACCTCGTGGATGGACAGGCAAGGGGCTATGGGGCAGCTTGGGGCTCTGCCTCGCTGCCACGGCACGTCCCGGCCCGAGCGAGCCCGGCGCTTCAGCATCGTCTTGGAGACTTCGGGGAAGGAAAATAAAGCAGCTGGAAAACTCAGTAGCGCTGATCTTAGCGACAAGGAAAATCACCTTTCTGTGTTTTGACAGAGAGCACTGCTGCCTCGCTGCATTTGAAATACCCACGCTGCTTGGAAAGTCTCATCTACCCCTTGATTCCTTATCCTGTTTAAAACATTTGTGTGTGTGCTCGCATCTATTTTTAGTGTGTCTTCATGTCAGGAACCTTCTCACCTTGTAATCATGGGCTCGGAGCAAGAAATCCCCCAAGCATCTGTGAGTAATAATGACTCACCTTCTTTCAAAACACATTTGTGATCTGGAAGTTCTTTGACTCTCCCAGTTTTTCAAGTGACAAAGCAGCAAAGCCGGAAGAGGCGCGAGCTGGCGATGGCTGAGAAGTGCGACTGCATCGCCAGCATGTACGGCTATGACCTGGGCTGCCGCTTCGTTAACTTCCGGCCCTTGGGCTTTGGGGCGAATGGACTGGTGCTGTCAGCCCTCGACAGCAAGAGCTGCCGCAAGGTGGCCGTGAAGAAGATCACCATCAGCGACACACGGAGCATGAAACACGCCTTCCGGGAGATCAAAATCATCCGCAGGCTCGAGCATGACAACATCGTGAAGGTCTATGAGGTGCTGGGACCCAAGGGGACCAAGCTGCATTTCAAGTTTAACATGGTGTACATCGTGCAGGAGTACATGGAGACAGACCTGGCCCGGCTGCTGGAGCAGGGCAAGCTCATGGAGGAGCATGCCAAGCTCTTCATGTACCAGCTGCTCCGTGGGCTTAAGTACATCCACTCGGCCAACGTGCTCCACAGAGACCTGAAGCCGGCCAATATTTTCATTAGCACGGAGGACCTCGTGTTGAAGATCAGCGACTTTGGGCTAGCAAGGGTTGTGGATCAGCATTACTCTCATAAGGTATGTGACGCAAATTCCCCAAGCTTGTTTCTCCTCTCACAAGAGGCTGCTCAGGATGGGCAGACGTTGCAGTGGGATCGCTGAGATGCTCTCACTCCCGGCTGTATGAGGAGCCTGCTGGATGGTCACCTCTGCTCTTGTGTGCTGCAATCTTGGTTGCAACCACACTGCACTGGTAGAGCCCTGGCTGGTTCCTCAGTTAATGCTGCTGTGGGAGGAAATTTGGCAGCCTGGGTGCTGCCCGCCTGCATTGGTGCTTGTTCCCTCCCCTGACATGTGTACATGTGTAGCAGAAGCGACAGGACCAGTGTTCGTTCCCAGGAGAAACTGTTCCCTGAGCCTCTTCAGGGCACCTCTAAATGCTATTCGGACTCTTGCTGTTCCTGAACCTAAACCTCTTGCTTTTTTTTTTTTCCTAAACCAGGAGGTATTTTCCTGGCCGTTAGTTCATGATTTGGCTCTGCCAAGTAGCAAGGCACCATAACTCTTCAAGCGCATTCAGATGTTTTTTGATGCTTTTTATCTTTCATTGCAGTAATGGCTATGGAGATTGTATGATTGCTTGTTTTATTTAAATGACTAAACTTGGTGTTTCTTGCTTTGCCTCTTTCATAAAACATGAGCTGTCGTTCACCTCTGCAACAGAAGTATGTGAAAAGGGGATCTGACTCTTGTTAGTAGACATTGCATTTGTATTTACCCTCAGTTTTGTGCCGAGCGTTCTAAGTTCTTCATTTGCAGAATGTTTCTTACTCCAGCGTTTTGCTCCATGTCCTAGCTGGATCAGCCATTGCACAACTGGGAGCCAGATCTTGTGGTGCCAATGGGATTTGCTGCTGTCTCTCTCCCTGTCTGTTCCTCCATGGAGAGATCCCAGGAGAGGATTTTCCTGCTGTCCCTCCTGCACTTGACCACCCTGTTCCAACTGCGGCTCCCGGGGATGAGCGTGCAGTGGGATGAGGCTCAGGAGTGCTCCATGTGCCTTGGGATTAGGGAAACTTTTCACAATGCGGGAGGTGCAGGTGACCCGCAGGGCTCATCTTGTGTGGGTGTTCGAGCGGGTCAGGGGGTGGCTGTACAGCACTGGGCTCCGTGCTGCTTAAATAAGCCTTTTTAGGCCCTTGCCAGCCACATGCTTTTTGTTTTCTGAGACAAGCCTATGTGAGAAAATGCTTTGCTTTCCTTACAGTTTATTTAAAGCTCTTCTTGTGCATTGGCTTGAATTCAAGCAAGCGAAAAAGCTGCACCCGCAGCTCCTTCCTTTCGCTGGAAGTTGAGATCCCAGTAAGGAATGAAAGTTCCCGCTCCTCCGTGCTCTGCCTGCCACATTGTCATGCAGACTGTGCATGTCCCCTGCAGGGAGACGGAGTGCCAGGGTGAGCTGTGCGATGACGGCATGGAAAATATTAATTCTTTTATAATAAATGGAATGAAATGCAGGGAAATAAATACCTGGCTGCCTCCAAAGAGGGCAAAGCCACTGTCCCCTCCTTGGACAGTCATCAGCAGTGACTTCATCTGCCATCCCTGCTTTCCCCTGAGCCTCTTATCTGCTCTCAGGGAAGGGTTGCTACTCTCTAGAAGTGGCACTTCAGTGAGCTGTGTTTTTCTCTGCAAAGGGTTGTATGCACAGGCAGCTCCTGAGCCCCCCATAATAATTGAGGATACATAAGACATTCCAGCACTTGGACAAAAATGCATCCTCCGGGCATACTTAATTCATACCCAGTATCTTGGCTATGAAACCCTCGCAGTGAGTAGTAACTCTCTGTATACATCGTTCTCCTTTTTGGTGGTTTTTTTTTTTTGTCTGTATTCTTGAGCTCCATGAAGCACATGGAGCAGGAAGAGGAGCCCTCTTCCCAAAGCCGCAGTGGGCACCTTGGGAGACTTACAGGTGGTGGCGATTGCCAAGTCCTTCGTGCTACACAAGGGATGGAGCTTTGGTTGCAGTGGCTGTGGCCTCCAAAGGGAAGCGCAGGAGGTGCTGAACATTGTAAGGGTTTGAATGTTGGTCCATCCACCGTGTCCTCCTGTTGACAGACACCTCCTCACTGCATCTGCTCAACCACGCTCACTCCAGGCAGACTAGACAACCTCTGGTGCTGTTTGGACCCCATTCTGTGATGTGGAGGGTCCACGGGGTGTCCTAGCTCAGGATGGGAGTGAAACCGCAGGCTCGAGAGCAGCGTTTGCCTGTGCCGCAGGCAGGTTTGCAGCCCCCTGCGCTGTGACGCATCACCAGTGCCAACGGTAAATTCTCAATGAGTGACAACGGCTGTGAACTGTGTTGTTGATGGGACAGGGGTGAGTAATGTCCTTCGCTGCCTTCCCAAGAGGAACAGGTGAAGCAGGAGGGACAAATGAGCTATGAGCAGCCCATGATAGATCTGCTGGGTGAAGGAAGCGACTAAACTTGGGAGCACTGGAATACGGGAGCCTCTCCACAGTTTTGGCTGAATTCAGCATGCGTTTGTTGAGTGGCTCCGTTCCCTGGCCCACTAGTTGGATGCAGGCCACAGAAGTCCACGGGGTGTATTATGCTGCCCATGAACTGCTTAAAGCAAATTTGTTCCTTCCCTTTCCATTGTCCTGGAGACTCACAGGAAGCCCTTCTGGGACGGTTCAGCCCAGTCCCTTCACAAAGGTAGGAACTCAGCTAAGGTGCTGCAGAGTGGCCACGAGACGCATCTGAGCAGCGCAGGAGAAGGCGGAAGCACTTGGCTCATGCGAAGGAGCAGCGTCCATGCTGGCTCGCTGCTCCAGTGAGCCCAAATTCAGGGTTTTTGTTGGCAAAAAGTGCAGGGCAGACCCTGAGGGTGGGCTCCAGCTCGTCTCACATGACTTGGCCATGTAGATGTGTAGGGAGCAGTTGCCCCAGGGAATATCAATCCAGTGCTGAGGACTTGAGTGTCCCCTCATCGGGAGGGAGGACAGGGCTTTGGGGAAGCCGCAGTTCCTGCTCCAGGGGAGAGCAGTGGGAAGATGGAGTTACCCAGCTCTGCTGTCCTCACCTTTGGAAAAGGCTGAAGCAAAATAAAACATGACCAGATTTAGGGTCCAGCTACTCCTGATGCTGTCCGGCTGCTTGGAGCGCTCGGTGACCATGTTTTTCCCTTCCTGCAGCCCGCTTTGCTCTGTAGCAAGAGAGTCCTGATTCAAACTGATGTTGAAGGCAGCTGGAGTTCCTGCCAGACAGGCTGGAGCTGCAGAGCCCTGCAGTTCAATGAACTTGCTGCTTCGCAGATAGACACTATATGCTGCAAAAAAAGATGCCTGTGCTGGTGGGATGTGGCAAACACCCCACATTTTGACTAGATCCTGCCAGTCCTGCTGCCTTTATTCTTGCACTATCCATCCTGTCAAGATACATATTTTTTCAGTGTATGATCACAGATTGCTGTGGTTCCAGGAGAAAGCAAAATATCACATGGTCTGCACAAGGAGACATGAGAAAATCCATGGCCAGTTTCTGGTTAAAGTTACTATTTGATATGTTAAGATGGTAAGATAAAAATCTGTTTCTTTAGCTGACTTTTTGTATGCATAATTGTGAGTCTCCTTTGATCCTCCTGTTTGTGACAAGGTTTAAATATTCTTGGCATCTAAGGAACAGTGGGTTTCTGTCAGATACAGCTCTGTTTATTTGATGTTGCTTTACAAGAGAAGCAAAGGAAGGAGAGTGGGAAAAGGATGGAGAAAAGATGATCTCATTAAAGCTGAGCCCTGGCCTGTTCTGGTTTTGAACTGGGGGTTTGGGGGAAAACCAAACCTGAGTAAGGTGATAGTGGCACATGGTGGTGGCTTCTTGTTGGGAATTGGCTACGAGAGCGTGGACGTGAGTATGGTTCTACTGACTTTGGTTCAGGCCTGCAACTGAGCAAGCAGGGGCTTCTGGGAGATTAGGCCTCAGGAGAGAAGTGCTGAGGACGTGCTGGTAAGGCAAGGACACTCTGTCCTTGGCTAGTTTCGTAAACAACTTTGAGGGGATAAGGCAGGAAGAATGAAGAAGCTGCTTGCTTATCGACCGTAATCTGGGCTGGCCAGACAGAAGTTATCTTTCGAATAAACAACCAAATACCGTCGAATAAACAATCAAATACCGTTAGCAACCAATCATGAGCTCAAGTTTTGTAATATGCATGAGGCTAATTAAGAAATGTATAAGAAGCAAGCTAAAACGACTAATAAACGAGTCTTGTTGATGACCAACTGGTGTCAGCAGTCTCCCTTTCTCCTACAAATGGTGACCCCGACGTGATACAGCAAAGGACTGAAATCCTCCCGGGCTGAAAGGAAAGCGGGGGAGGACGCGCCACGGTGGAGAAAGTAGGAGTTGGGTCCCCTGCAGCCGGGACGGTGTGAAGTCCGCCGAGCAAACGCTGGAAAGACGGCACCCCCGAAGATCATATAGGTGATTTCGGGCCATACGTGCCACCGGAGCCTGGAGAGCTGCAACAGCGCTGACGCCAAAAATGGATAGGCAAGTGGCATATGAATTATTTACTCGTACCCTACAGCAGTATAACGTGCAGGGAATTGACTTAAAGAAAGAATTACCGGGATTATTAGCCTGGGGGTACGCAAAGGGTTGCTTTATTGTCCCACATACAGTGCATGAGTTATCAGAATGGCGGAAACTGGGGGATAAGTTATGGGAAGCAACTATAGATGATGATAAGACAGCTAGGAAGATGGGGAAGCTGTGGAGGGTGGTACACAATACTCTGCTACAACGGGTGGCAGAGAAAAAGGCCGCAGATCAGGCAATTGAAGCTCATAAGAAAAATTTGCAGTACCCGGAGGGGGGCTATCAGCCACGAGCTCCTTCTGTGACTAGAGTAATGCTACCTACGGCACCACCGCCACCTGAAACTAGCGCTGCCCCTCCAGAAGAGCCACAGCAAAAGGAGCAATCGGGGGACCCCCAGTCTTCAGCCTCAATAACGGACCCTTGGGAGGGCAGTGACGGGGATTTGATCAAAGAAAGAGTAAGGGAGAGAAAGGACGCGTGGCAAAATGCCGTGCAGCAGGCGCTGTTTTTAGTGCTGTCAGAACGAAAGGCCTCATCATTTACCATGGTGAAGCAGGGATTGTGGAAGTCCTACGGAAATTTGGTGAATAGGCTCGTGCAATCCCTGGAGCAAGCTACTGATGAACAGGCCCTCTGCAAGCTTTTGATCTGGTGCAGAGAGAATGGGTTCAAAGCCGAGCCCCACCTAGTATTCAAATCCGATGTGAAAGCAAAAAGCAAAGTGGCCGTCGGAGTCACGGCAGCCTTTGCAAGCACTTCAGGACCGGGACCGCCACGCCACCTACAACGGCTGGTGTTTGGAGATCCATCGCTAACCCCCCCGCCCGTGCCTGCCTCTGTGCCAGCACCTGCGGCGCCTACAACGTCTGCGCCCCCGCTTCCGGACCCCGCCCCGTGTCACCTGAAGAACGGCCTGGCTACGTCCAGGACTTGTTAGATCGCCTTGAAAAAAAAGGAGAAAGGGGGGCCGGGGAAGAGAAGGCAAATGAGATCAAGGAAACTTACGTTGCTGAGAGCTTGACAACAGCCAGGGGGGAGGTGCAGGGGAATTTGATCTGTCTTTTAAAGTGGGGGTTGAAGAATTGTAATGCTTTAAGTGAGGACAGAAACCGTTATTAGGGCTATTATTTCTGTTTGCTATGTTCGTCTGTATTATGTGTTGTGTCCTTTGTATAATGATGCTGACACGAGGTATGGTTGAAAAGAGGAAATTTGTATGATCTGTAGAGTCATAATGGGATCTTGAGAAAGAAGATGTTTGCCTGCCCGGGAACTGCAAACATCCTCTAAACTAGTTTGAAGGTCAAACACCTGAGAGGGAGGAAGATGAGGAAGGCAGGAGCCTCAGACTGACAGCTGGGACCGCTTTCTGATATGCGCATTTGCGCACCCAGGAGGGAAGGTTATGTGACTGAAGGCGGAGTTTGTCCGCCCCCCGGACTGCCTGCTGGCACGTACTGGCCCTACGTGGCAGGATGCACCGGGCATAAACAGACAGTGCAGAGAGAGGCGGGGTGAGACTCCTAGCACTGAGACCCACGTTGTCTCTGCGGGGACGCCCGCCGAGTTAGGAGACTGCCAGCAACCCTCCAATCTGCCAACTCGAGAAGATGTTCAGTCTCAGTATCCTGCCGACAAGTATTACCTCAAGAGTAGTTATTCATACATTGCTTATTAAAGGTGCTTTCACCTGAATAGAGGCTCGCAGTAGCCACATTGTTTTGGGTGATTATTGCCAAATCCCAAGCCCATTCGCACCTAATTGGCGACAAGGATGGGCTTTGGCAATTGAGACAGTGGAACTCACTAGTGAAGTGCACAGCTACGTGGTCGTGCCACTAGATAGAAACTATGTTTTTGCTGTTTGTGTGTGTAGTCTTTAGATCTTTATTGTATAATATATATCAGCAGAGAGGGCTGACTAAGTACAACAAGAAAGTGCAGAATTTGAAAGCGGGAAAGCCAGGAGTAACTCAGACTACGGTGTACTCCACCCCACCCCCACCAGTGGAGGACTGGGAGTTGTACTCTGACTTGTATCCCTGGAAAGAGACTAGGGAAATACTTCAGCACAGGAAGTAAGAATGAAGAACCAAACGCTGAAATGCCATCTCGAATGGTTGTATACATCACTGCAACCACACACAACTATTCAGCAGAAAGTAGAAAACTTGGCGGAACTGATTATGAAAGGGAAAACACGAGTGGTGCAGATCACGGGAATGGAACCAGGTGTAATTAGAATTCCAATAAAAAGAGATCTGCTTGAATGGTACCTGCAGCATTCTGGAGAATTACAAACGAGTCTATTATCAACAGCTGCTGATATCAAAGTAGACTCTATAAAGTCACCGAAACTACAATGGGTGAGCCGAAATGAGTGGATTATGCCACATAAAAGAAGTGAAGTACCATTAGCGGACGCAGTCACCGCCTTCATGGATGCAGGGAAGAAATCACGACGAGCAGCTATCACCTGGATGGAAGGAGTGGAATGGCATCACCACCTGCTAGAAGCAGCAGCAGGGGACTCACTACAAACGCTGGAACTGGCTGCGGTGGTTTGGGCGGTACTTAGATGGCAAAATGAGCGGCTCAATCTGGTCACGGACTCTTTATATGTTGCTGGAATTGTTACGCGCATAGAGGGGGCGAGGGTCCGGGATGTTAAAAATCCGCGGTTGAATGAGCTCTTACGCAGGTTGCAAACCGCTTTGCAACAACGGTTGTGCCCGTATGCTGTGATACACATCAGGAGTCACATGTGGACTCAGGGTCTGGGCGAGGGTAATCACAGGGCTGATCAATTGGTGGCCACGGCCGTACCTCTCAATGACTTCATTAAGGCTAGGGAAGCCCATCACATGTTCCACCAGAATGCTAAAGGCCTTAAAAGTCAGTTTAATATAACAATGAAAGAGGCCAGGGGAATCGTGCGCGCCTGCCCCGAATGTAGCCATCATGGACCGGGGTTGGGCATTGGGGTAAATCCGCATGGTCAAGGCCCTTGTGGGCTCTGACAAATGGATGTTACCCATGTTCCAGAGTTTGGCCACTTGAAGTACCTTCATGTCACTATTGACACATTCAGCCACTTCATATGGGCAACTCCCCAGGCGGGAAAAAAGGTAGTCCATGTAATCTGTCACCTGACGACCTGCTTTGCTGTAATGGGAGTTACTGGATGGCTCCGCAATGTTTTGCAGAGCTTGCTAATGTTTTTAGTAGTAGCTATAATTGTATTGTTATGTTTAAGCTGTATCTTATCCTATGTAAAACGCATGATAAATAAGAGCATGGGGGATGTCCTGCTCGCGCAAAAAGAAAAAGGGGGAATTGTTGGGAATTGGCTACGAGAGCGTGGACATGAGTATGGTTCTACTGACTTTGGTTCAGGCCTGCAACTGAGCAAGCAGGGGCTTCTGGGAGATTAGGCCTCAGGAGAGAAGTGCTGAGGACGTGCTGGTAAGGCAAGGACACTCTGTCCTTGGCTAGTTTCGTAAACAACTTTGAGGGGATAAGGCAGGAAGAATGAAGAAGCTGCTTGCTTATCGACCGTAATCTGGGCTGGCCAGACAGAAGTTATCTTTCGAATAAACAACCAAATACCGTCGAATAAACAATCAAATACCGTTAGCAACCAATCATGAGCTCAAGTTTTGTAATATGCATGAGGCTAATTAAGAAATGTATAAGAAGCAAGCTAAAACGACTAATAAACGAGTCTTGTTGATGACCAACTGGTGTCAGCAGTCTCCCTTTCTCCTACAGCTTCTTGCACTGGTGGAGAGGCTGAGCAGCTCTGCAGCCAGCCCAGCTGCTACTCCTGTGCTCTCTTCCTTACCCATTAGCTATTACTCACCTCAAGAGGAGGCTCCTGGCTTTAAGAAAAAAACACGCAAAAGCAACAATAACAAAAAAAAAACACACTTAAAAAACAGGTGCTTTGAAAGACCTTTCATAGAAGAGGGTAGCTCATAGAGAAAAACACTCCTGGAAGAGCAATGTGGACACAGCAACCAATCTGAAGAGTATCATGCAGCTAAAGCCTGTGGATAGTATAGGAGTTGTCTGTCCAGTTCCATTGCAGAATTACTGTTATTTCTGAGCAATTCTCTGTGGGCTTAATAGCAACCAGTGCTGTGGACAGGAGCTGTCAGGCTCGTTGGAGAGGCTGAGGTTTCTTTGCAGGATGTACCTGTGCAAAATGCTTTAATATCTCCTACCTCCTGCAAGCGTCATGAGTCCTGCGTTTGCTTTCAACCCTGCTCAGAAAAACCCATTGCTGCCCATGCTTGTCTTTCAACCTCGGTTTTCCTTGCAAGCTCATTGCACCAGCAAGAGGGAAGAGACCTTCAGGCATCTCTGAATTTGAAGCTGCTGAGCTACTGTCCTGCTTCCAGGTGGGCCTGCTCAGAGCAAAGTCCTATGTCCTGGCTGCTGATGGTGCCAGCTGCCCCCAGATAGATGCTCTGTGGGTAACAAATTGCTAAAAAGATCCCAATCACCAAAGGTAGCGCAGAGTTGCAGCACTCGTGTGAGAGTTTGCTTGCAAATCTTTGTGGCAAGAAAATACACCTTAAGTGCTTGGGTTTTTCCCTCTCGTGATCTGTTGTACTTGGAATGCGCTCAGCCTGATGCCTGGGTGCTGCCAACACAACCAATTGCAGGTTGTGTGTCCTCCAAATGGTTACAGCTCTTCTGACCCGACGATTCTTGCATCCCAAGAACCTGGAAACCAGCCTGCCACGTGTTAAAATAGCAAGCAGCAGCTACAGTAGCCTGGGACTGGTTTTAATAAAGGTATAGGTGGGCTGAATTATAGTCTTTAGCCAGCATGTGTCTCGTGTACATAAATTGCAGCGGGCAGCCCTTTACTTGGGATAATCGTGTACGGAAAGGGAGTGCGCTCCTGTGCTGAGCTGCCCTGGAAAACACTGAGAATTCTTGTTCAGCTCCAAAGCAAAGCAAATTTCCTTCATTTCTCCTGCCGTTTGTCATGTGTTCGCCACTGAAGACCCTTTCTACATGTTTTTAGTGTGACTGATGAGCATCAGTTCATTTGACATTTCCAAATAACCTAGAGGATGAATTTAAAGCTGCAAAGTTCACATTCAGATCTGGGGCTACATGTTCAGAGGCTAGTTAGACCTGAAGGCTTAAAATTCATTACTCTCTCAGAAAAAAAAAAACATATTTCTAAATTTCTGGAGTGCTCACATACTTGCAAACATCACTTTAGGGCACATTTTATGAGATCTAGCAGTAGCAAAGGCTACTAAACCCAGGGGATGGTCACCTGGGTCCCCTGCTGCTCCTTTTGTCTTGTGCCTTTGCTCATGCTGTCATCATACAGCCACGCTGCCTTTTTTTCTCCTCCTCACTACTCTTTTCATCCCCCCGGGAGTCATTAATCCTGCAGTTTATCCCTCCAGAATATCTCCAAATTAATCCTTTTTTTCCCCCATCAGCACTGTGTATGGTCTCAACGCTTTGCCGTGCTACACGGAGTTCAAACAGGGAGCAGAGGAGCAGCTGCAATTAAGATATCAGTACTGACAAAGCCTCCCAAAGATCCTTATCGTTATGTAAAACGCAGCTGAGGTCAAGTGCTTCCCTCTGCTCATCTCCCCTCTTTATTGAATTCATCCTGAATCTCGTTATCATCCTCAAAGCGTTCCGCAATGTCCCTTTTAGCATCTCTCATCCCGCAGGCCGTCCACACTCATGCCCCTATATCCAGGTACCACTCGAGTACTCTCACCTTGCAGCAGGTAAAGGGAAAGAAAGAAACCAAAATCATGGTTTAAATGCTGGGCTAAAGAGCAATGAATCACTGATGCTAGCGGGTGGAGAGCTTCTCTCTGGGATTTATTTTTCCACAGTGGACTCGGGGCTGTTGCTGCTGCTGGAGGCTGCGTTTGGTTCTCTGCTCTCTGCCCTGTGTGGAGGAGCAGAGCTGAAGGGGCAGCCCCTGGCACAGCAGGAAGGGGGGTCCCAGAGGGCTTTCGCCCCCTGCTGGGGAGGCCTCACAGCGCTCATGTCTCTGCTAGAGAAGCGCCAGGAGCTTTTGTGGTGCCTATGTCATGCCTGGGAAATTGCAGCTCTTGGGGACATTGCAAGGCTTCCATGGAATCCTGTTCCTGTAAACCTCAGCCCCTCCTTGGACTCTGCTAATGCCTTTTAAAAATAAATGTAAATAAACGTTCTGAGAAGGAACCAGCCCGCTGTCGCATCAGGGTGATGCTGGAAGCTTTTATTAGTTTCTGTTTAGAGCCCTGTGGGAGACGGGGGCACAAAGCCTGTTCAGACAGGAGCGGGGGAACTGGCGCCTTTCCGCATTGCAGGTGCCTCGTGCACGCAGCCCTGCAGCCCTGCCCACGCTGAATGCTGCGATTTGTGGTGAAGCACCTGTGAGTGCTGGGCAGAGGCACCAGGGAAGCACCCTGCCTTGGGCCTCCTGCCCTAGGGAGCTGGCACGGGGAACAGGCAGATACGTGGATGGCTGTTGTTATCAGTGATGTTACTGCAGGTGTGCTGGGTGTTGCACCACGAGCATTGCAGCTACATGCGGAGCCATGAGGAAACGCACGGACCTGAATTCTGCGTTGGCCTGGAGCGGGCGGGCTCCGTCTTCCCCCCAGAGTATTGCTCAAAGGAAAAGGGCTGACCTGCCATGACGGGAATTTTGGGGCACATCTGGATCTTCTCCTGTTCCACACGGGTGTTCTGGGTCATCCCACCCCCCCTTCATACGCTCAGGGCTGGGACTGGCCTTGCATGACATGAGAAGCATCCATGATGGGGACATGAGGCTAATGCAGTGCACTTAGTGCCATTGACTTTCTTTCCAAAATGGTTTTTCTTTCTGATGTCAGAAACAACACAACACACAAAATCCATGTTGTAGAAAGATTAAGGGGAAAAACATCATTTTTCTTTGTTTTTCAGCTTCTTTATTAGGCTCGCTGATAGATCTTGATGCCCATCCTATGTATAGTGCATTTATCACTTTGGTACTTTGTCTGAGCAGCTCTTGCACATGATAGTTGCCTTGGGAATAGGAGTGGAGGAGAAGCAGGAAAACAATACTTGAAAATTGCAAAAAAAGGAGCATGGGAAGGCTTGAGAGCAAGGGAGAAGCAGCACCGGCAGCAAAGTGAGGAGCCTGGGCTATTTAAGGCTCTGTAGGAAAGCCGTAGCCACCCAGTTGTTGCCTTAACTTTTAATAGGGTTCTGTGTATTTTTTGAGAGCCTTAGTGAGATCAGCCTGTGAGAAGGCAGGAGAGAAGGGAGCCAGACTGGAAAGGGTCACGAGGGTAAGAGCTGGCTGTGCTCTCAGTGTTGCTGCCGTTGTGCAAGGCTTGAGACGCTGTGTGGAAACCTAATGCTGTTATCTAGCCTGGCTTTATCTAAATCCTCCTTCCAGCTTCCTATGACTGTGCAGATCATATTTCCCCACCAGCAGAGTCAAACGTAGCTCTGGAAAAAATACTGGGTAGGAGGGAAATGCTCCTAGATGCATTTGTTCAAGCCACATCGTGATGGATTTCTGTGAGGACGCAAACGGCATCACACTATGCAGAGGCTGCCAGTTGGTTTTCCATAAGATAACGAATAATTCCTCTTCCAGATGGCAGGGCAGGAGCTTGTTTTTATGTTTAAAAGTTTATAAGGTTCTAGGCCATAATTTTAGCAACCGTTTGCGTGTTGGGTTCTTGCCATTGAAGACTACTCACATGGTTCGCTCTGCTCCAGCCGGGAGCATGAGCGCAGTTTGCTGGGAGCTGCCAGGTTCCCGGCACTTAGCATCTCCCATGGGAAAATGTCCGTTGGGAGAGTCAGTCCTTGGTTTTCCTTGCAATTATATCTGTTTCCAAGACCCTACCTGTAGTAAGAGGAGAATTTATTACGCAAATTAAAATCTGATCTTGATTTTAAAGCTTGCCATGGCAAAGGAATCCATTAACCCTTGCTGTTTTTTTCCTTGTGGTGAATTACTCTCAGGATTGAAAATTTGTACCTCGCTTCTAGTCCGACTTGGTTTAGCTTCAACTTCCAGCCATTGGATGATGCTGTAGCTATTCCTGATCAAAATTAACTCAATTAGCTAATCGCTTTCCCTGTGGGTGCTTCTGGTGATGCGGTCAACCCGTAACCTTCGCTTGGCAGAGTTTGCTTCAGAGAAATGGAGCAACTCGCTCTGTATTGAATAAATTTTAAAGATTGGAACAAGCTACTTTTGAAGACAGGCCTCAGTAAGCACAGTTGCTTTTTCTTTTCCTTCTGTGGAGTCGTTCCTCACTGCTGTTCATTTGATGAGGAACTGAAACCTCGGCCACCATCACAAAGCAGGTCTGTATCTGCTCAGGTCACTAGGCAAAACCACCAGGTGAACGGGTCAAAAACGAGAAGCTTGGTGGAGATGGGGAGGACAGAAAACCCAAAGCCCAGAAGAAAAACACCATGGGAAGTGAGGGAGGGCCCAGATATGTGTGACAAGAATTTGCCCCCAAATCACTCTCCCCAGAGTTTATTTTCTGAAGATTTTCCAATAAATACTGAGATCTCCATTACTGTAAATAATTGCCGGGGCTGATCTGATTGATAACCTCGATTCTGCGATAGCACTCTGAGCTTTTGTGCCCGTTCTGATTCAGCAGCATTGGCAATAATGTAACAGCAATAATACAGCAGCATCAAATGAGCCACTACCATAAATTCTCAGCTAATCAGTCTCAATTACAACTTATCTTAGGAAGACAAAAATTAAAATGTTCTTTGAAAAGAAAGCCTTTTGATTAAATCTTGACAACTTGCACATTTGGAGATTGGAACAAAAATCCGCATGGAGGGAATAGAAAAAATATAAACCTCTTCTTATAATTTGTGAGCGTTAACTGCTCTTGCAGTTTGGCTGGAAAAAAAAGTATCCTAGCATGTCCTTGATCCCAGAAGATGCTGGTGTTGGCCCTGAGTGTTAATGCCAAGGCTGTCGTTCCTTGGCTTGCTGCAGGAGCGTCACTAGGGCCCTGCTTCCTGCCCAGGGGCTTTGGAGGAGTTGACTCTTGTGGAGAGAAGGGTTCCTGGACATCTCCATGGCCCTGGGCACGGGGACAGGTGACAGGGATATGGCGAGCAGGGACGTGGGTACGTGCTCTTTGGCTAAGGTGTCTGCTGGCCACCGTAACCAATTTATCACAGTTACCAATTTGCTTCCCTAGCCCCTGGGTTCTTAGGCAAATTGACTCGTTCCAGTAGTAGCTGGTGGAGATTTTCAAGGGCCGAATTGCTCCTGCTGGTGCTTTTTGGACATGCACGCGGAGGGGTCGCGGCTGTGGAGCCTGCCTAGAGTGTTAGGATTCCGGAGCGTTAGCAGTCCCAGGAGCAGCCTTGCTTCCGAGCTGTCTATCACAACCAAGGGAATAAAAGGGATTCCCAGGAATAAGGATTCAAGGAACACATCTGATTTATGGGAAAGACCCGGCTCTGAATTTGTTTTTGCTCCAAATGGGGCAGCGAAATGAAAGCTTCCATGTTTTTGGTGGACAGAAATCACAACTGAGAAGCTGTACTTGAGTAGTGCTAATTCTCTTGGCTGGAGCAGTGCTACACTAGAGCAGGAGACACGGTGTTTCCGATGACCTGCACCTGGGATGTAGCAGTGAAATAAGTAAAAATGAAGCAAGTGAAAATGGAATTTTCTAAATAATAAATCTGAAATGGGATCTTTAGACTTTATGAGAACAAAATCGGAACAAAGTCCAAAGTTTGTGGGATCTTTTTATTCCCATGTTTGGAAACAGCAGTAACTTTTGTGAAGAACACCTTGTTCCTAACAGCTTCCTTTATCCCACTCTTTAGGGGATTTCTGAAGTCTTTTCTTTGATAGATGGTGTGGATTTGCCCTGGGCTTTCAATCCCACTCCTTCTGGCTCCCCCTTCCGATTGATTTCTAACAGGGTTTCTCATTTAGCTGCCGTTCCCTTCGGTGAGATTAAACGTTACTGTCACGGGCTTTTCAGCTTTATTGCTCCGTCACGGTGCCCACGCTGGGTAGCTCTGCTTGTATTTACGGGGTTGCTGCTAGGTCTGAGTGTTTCCATCCAGGTACATTGCTCAGGGCTGAATCAAGCCTGGCTTCTCCTAGGGGGTCTCCGGGGACATCACGCTGCTTAAAAAATTAGTTTCAGCATCAATACTATGCTTTGTCAGGCTTGGAATTGGGCTTACTCAGGTTTTTATGTTACTTGCTATATAACTTGCTGTTGCAGTCAATTGGTTAGCTGTGGAGGGGCTATGTCTATGGCATTAACTATAATTAAAATCAGCAGAAAATTTCAGGCTGATGAAGTGTGGAGCAGCAAGCGTGGTGCTCACGGGGCCTGAGCCGACAAAGTGATCCCTCGGGCACAGGCAAATTAGAGCCAGGGCCCCGTTCAGCAGGGCCCTTAAGAACACACTTAAATAAAAATGATTCAAGTGACTGAGTGTAGATTCATGCATGTGTTTTAGTCCTCTTACAATAAAGTGAAATTGCTGCCAGGGCCCACGCAGTGTTTCAGTGAGTGCCCTCGCTGTCCAGCAAGTGAGGGCAAGAGCAGCCCTGCTAGAGCATCCACTTTACCTGACATTTGGCAACTGAGGAAATATATAAATAAATAAGTAAAGAAATCTGCCTCTGGCTTCTTTCTGGGTAAAACGAGAGCCCTCCCGCTGAGCATTCTGTGTGCCAGACTCATCCCCTCTGCAGGAGATTCAGCAGCCAGGGGCAGGGGTGTAAGGACTATCTTGCGAAGTTACTGATGTCTCTGTTTCTGCTCTTCCAGGGTTGCCTCTCGGAGGGCTTGGTGACAAAGTGGTACCGCTCCCCTCGCCTGCTCCTCTCGCCCAACAACTACACCAAGGCCATCAACATGTGGGCGGCCAGCTGCATCCTGGCTGAGATGCTCACGGGAAGGATGCTCTTTGCCAGTATGTTGCTAATGGGTTTGTCTCTCCCTGCCTCCTTCCTTGCCACCCAGGCCTGTCCAGGGTGGGACTATGGCCCAGCAGAGGGAATTCCTCTCTCTTGGACAGCCAGGACCACCTGAGTCTCCTCTGTGTGGTTAGATCTGTCTGTACTGTGCAGTGGCCCCGGGTCTGTGTGAGATCTGCTGGGGTTGGTGTCCTGTTTGTGCAAGATGCTGTGCCAGGAACAGTGTTCGGCTGAAAACACAAGACAAAAAAAAAGATAAAAGAGCAATTCTGCTGAAACAACAAAATCTTTTTCTCTTACTGGGTTTTCAACAAAAAATAGAAGCTTTTTGTTAGGAGAGAAGATGCCTACAAGAGTATGATAGCATGGAAAACAGGATAATGTGGTCCTGTGCTAAGAGGTTTGTGCACTGTGCAGTGGATCTAAGCTGTGACTGGTATCTTGAATATATATATGCCTTTTCTTTGAGGGAGAGCATTTTAATGCCACTGCACGATTGCAGCCAGAGCAGTTTCACATGGGGAGCGATAAGGAGCTCACCAGGAGCTGATTGCTGTGAAGAGCCCGACTACAGGACTGCATCGCCCTGCAGTCTGCTCAGTGATAGCTATGAAAGCCATAGTAAAAAATGAATTAATGTCAAACCGTCCTGTAAAATCAAATATATTCCACCGAGCCCTATGCACTTGCTTCATTATGTTTGCTGCGAGCCGTTCCCAGGCTAAAGAGAGAAGCGTGGGCCCTAAAACACTGCCCAGCTACCTAGACTTGTCCATATTACCATCTAGCAGAAAGGTCTCATTCTTCAGTCACATCAGCGTAACTCAGTTGACTTTTATGCTATTATCTCTGGATCCTGAGGTCAGGGATTTTATGTATAGCAGGAATTAAGAGAAAGATGGGCATCGTTGCATGAGCGACTGCTGCTCCTCTGGGACCGGGTGTCTGGAAGTGTCCTGGAGCTGGGATTTTCGTGGTCCTCCCCAGCTTTGACCCTAGTTCTGTGCAAATTTGGCAAGCTGCAGGATTCCCACATGAGCAGATACTAGGATTTTAAAGAAAAGGCAAAAAGCATCAGGAAGGAGTGTATGATTTACTGGCACAGCATAAATTCCAGTGCTCTTGAAAAACAAATCTTTATTCAGCACATTTCCAAAAATGCCACCATGGGGAGTAAAGGGGCAGTTCTGAGCTGTGTACCAAGCTGGGGCCTGGGGTGGTTTGTGTGAGGAGGAAGCAGACACTAGCTGGCTGTCAGAGAGCTACCTGCCTCCCCGACGGACACCACGATGCTGCTCCTCGTTATTGCTACTGTCGCCTATTAGTATTTTGAATGACCAGATCTAACACATTTCATAAGCAGCTGCTCGCAGAGTTGTGTAAATAAATAATTAGCTCCATTAATAATAGAGAGGAGCGCTTTCCTCAGAAGTGTCTCGGCGCTGCCGCCGACGTTCACTGCAGCTGTTCTGCCAGCCTCCTGCACTCTGCTTGCAGCTTCCATCTTCCTTTTGTGACATCTGAAAATTAAAGAGTCGGGATCATTTAGAGATCGTGAGGACCGCTCTGCTGTTTGCCCCTCTCTCCTCCTTCCCCCTTAGCTTCAGTTTCCCCTTGCAGAAATTTCCCAGTCGGGGGGAATTGCTGTGAATGCCGCAGCAGCCTGGGCTGCCGTGGCCGCCTCCTTGGCACACGTTCCAGCTGCCGCTGGGCTCCGCTTTCCTGGCACATCAAGGTGTAGCAGCACTCAGTGACTGCTGTGCCAGCCACATTGCTTCTCTCCATGTTACTTATTTATTTAGATGCTCAGCTAAAGTCCCAGGGAAGGCAGATCTCACCTCAAGTTGTTCAGATCTCAGGGAGAGAAGCCAAGGAGGTAAAACTAATGCGCTAGGAAGCGGCGCCGGGGTGAGCGGGTGATGCCTGTGGTCACTGGTGGGAGACATGAGGACAAGCCACAGGGTGACTCCAGTCCCCGAGGAGCTTTGAAACTTGCCTAGCAAACCCCTCGGGACACAGTCTCCATCCCACCTTGCGTATGGACATGCAGAGCACAAGTTCTGCTGCCTGAGATCAGACATCTTCCTTGCAGGTAACTCACCCATCCCTTAAAGCTCCCTGAATTCATGGTCAAGCAGAGAGGAGGGCAGTTGCAGGATGTAATTCATCTGCCTCTCTTAGGTGTCTGCTTCAGCTGAGATTGAGTGGGCGTTCAAAATACTTATTTTTCATTGCTGCTTTAAACAGCAATAGTCAGAAGAGCAAGTCAGTATTGCACATTGCTGCAATTAAGATGGATCCCATCCCTGCTGCGGGGCACGGACACTGAGGCTGGTTGCTGTGCGAGAGGCCACGGCAGAGCAAAGCTTGGAAGGGAGGTGCTCCGTGCATCGTCCCTTCTCTGCTTTCCATTAGTTTGCAAGGGTTTAACAAGCCCCTGGGTGATGGCAGGAGACCCAATTAATGGGTAGAGATCCAAACTGGAGCGTCAAAACCACGTAATCCTTTTGGGGTTTCTTTAAGAATGGTCTGTAGTGTTTTTATTGGGAGCTCTTGGCTTTGTGCCCATTTCTTCTGACCTATTTCTATACCCATAAATAAAAACAAGCCACTCAGGAGCCCCAGAATGGGGCAATCTGCCTGTGTTGTCTGAGAGGGGAGGCCCTCTGGCCAGAGAGCTGCAGTCTGCAGAGCTTCTGCCTGCAAAACAGAGGCCTGAGAATGTGACAGTTTTATAAAATCCGAGCTGTGCCGTGGGCCACCTCGGCAGCTGCTGCAGCGTGGGCCGGTGGGCGCTATGCTCGGGGCTGAGCAAGCTCGAAAGCTGCTTGGCTCTATTTCCACTGTCTCCTGCACTGGCACTAAGTGCTTCACAGCTCTCTGGTGATTTCCCTCCCCTCTTCTCACAGCCACATATCCAAAAGCAGCATCAGTGAAAGAAATAGAAGAGAGAGAAGAGCCTCCTCTCCTGGAAGGCCTCGGTGGGAATAGCCAGAGCCCTGCTCAGCTACGGCAGCCGTATGGTGATGTTCTCCACGGTATCAGTGGGACACAGGGAAGTCTGTCAGGGCTTGGGTGTTCATGCTAGACTTGCCTGCAAGCCTAGGGGGAGAATTTCCTTTCAGCACCACATGTGTGAAGATGAGCTTGTAATCCTCTAGTGTGATAACAATGCCTGGCATCTTATTCCTGTGTTTTTCAATCATTTTGATCCCAGTTTGGGAATCAGCCTTAGAAAGGGAAGCATTTGTTCCCTATTCGTCATCTCTAGTTTCACTGTTCCTCAAACTTCTGTTTTCTCAATGCAATTTCTCCCGATGAGAAGGCTCATTCCTCTCGCACAGGTCACCCATGTGCTGCTGGTGAGCGAAGCTGCTGGAAAATGGTCAGTCAAACAGCAAGGAACGTACATGGTAGCGTGAAAATCCCCCTTGGTTCCTCTGCTCTGCACAGCTCACTGTCTTAATGGATAGTCCCGGCTCTGGGGACAGAATATTTATACCTGGCATTGCTGGCGGACAGAAGATTGATAACGTAGCTGGTATTTACGCTAGGCAGCTTCTTTGTACACATAGGAATCTGGAAATTGCCTGCAGAGCTCTTGGTCAAATTCAATACTGTGCTAAAGAATAGGATTAACCTTCATTAATTAGGCACTTGGCTGTGCTCTACTCCACCGGCACGACTGCTTCTGCCTCCTCCCTGACTGTGAGCCTCTTCTGGGGGACGTTTAGGAATATGGGGAGAAAAGCGTCTTCAAGGAGAAGGATTTAAAAAAAATCTTTCCCAATAGCAGTCGCTGGGATTTTTTTCTGTTTTTGCTTGTTTAGGCAGGCACAAGCTGGAACAGATGCAGCTTATTCTGGAGACGATCCCTGTCATCCACGAGGAGGACAAAGAGGAGCTGCTGCGAGTGATGCCCATGTTCATCAGCAGCACGTGGGAAGTGAGGAGGCCGCTACGCAAGCTGCTCCCCGAGGTGAACAGCAAAGGTACCATAGTTGTGTGGTGGCGGCTTTGGCAATGTCCTTGGGGTCGCGCTGCCACCGCTGCCTTCCTTGCAAACCTGCTTCCTCAGCGAGTGGCAGGAGTTGATCTCCAAGGGAAAGTGCACTAATGCTGGGGAGTTTGAGGGGACATGTTATGGTGGTACCTAAAAGATGCACTGCGGAGGTGGAGGAGATGTGAGGGAGGAAAGAGCTGCCCCAAGCCCCATCCTTTGCAGGTGGCTCCCTGCTGGGCTGGCGGCTGTCCTGGGGACCAGCTGGCACTTTGCAGAGGGCAAGGAGCCTTGCCCAGCGCTGAACCCGCGCTTTCAACCACAGCTCCGATGTCGGGCACTCTCCCGGGCAGGGCATGTCCCCCGAGCCAGCTTTGCTTTGCACTACTCACATACCTCTCCTGCAGCTGGGAGATTTCCACCCAGAAGTTATTTTCAAAGCCTTGTTCATTTTCTTGTTGTGCCTCTTGGATGAATGAAATCAGATACTACAAGAAAATAAACGCCTTTACTCCACAAATGTCTGAACTCTCTGAGATGGTTGCTAGAGGCAAAACCTTTGTCAGAGCACTCTGGTGTGACTGGAGCTGGGGAATCGCTTGGCTCCAGGCTATTGTGGCCTGGAATGACTGCTCACCACTTCAGTTAATTCCCTCCTTTGGCTGAAGCTACAAACCTGAACCGTGTTGTTATGAGGGGGCTGCCAACTGCAGCTTTTGGGCCCAAATTTTAGCATTGGCAGCTTTGCAGGTGGTCCCACCTCGCCGGGTGGCATCAAACCAAGCAGTCAAGGTGGAGCAATAGGTACCAACGCACCAGTGTTAGGTCCGGTATCCGAATTGACAGGGAGAGAGACAACCACCATAGATATATATTGTCTTTTATTAATAGAAGAAAGATAATAAGTATTACCAGCTAGCTGGGGTCCGGGCTTTCCCATGCAGGGGTCACACCACGGACTCCGACCACTTCGGGCGCCCCTCTTTTATACCGTTCTTACCCAAGAGTGTTCCTCCTCCCGTTTTCCTGTTTTGCATTCTTGTTAATGTTATCTATTTTGCTGAATTAAAACATCTGGATAAGCAGCCCCTCTATCATCCTGATTGAGGGCAGGGCACCCTAACCCCGCCACCTATCAAGGGTCCAGACCTTGCCATGAGCAGGGCATCCAGACTCCGCCAGTTATCATGGGTCCTTGTGCTCTAAGACTCAGCTTATTCTACATTAGCCATTTAACCCCTACCTTCCCAGCTAATGCACCCTACATTCCCCCCTTTTTCTTTTGCTAATATCAGAGAATCCTTTCTCGATCTTTCTGAGTTTGTCGCATGAACATTATGTGCATAGAATTAACTCAATTTGTAGCTTTTTCCATTACCCCCATTACACATTTCCACATTATACAGATACACAGTAACAGTAATAACAGAATTACAAATACGCGTAATCCTTCTTTTATCGGTCCTGATATCCACCCAGGTAACCCTCCAAACAATGACTCTAGCCATCCGTCCATCAGTCCTTCTTCCCGCGTTATCTTCTGAGTGTGTTCCTTGAGCCAGCGCAATTGTTGTTGAATTGATTGGCTATGGTCCAACAGGTTAAAACAACATAGTCCTTCAAACTCTTCACATCCATGTCCATGCACGAGGAGCAAGAAGTCTATAGCTGCTCTGTCCTGTAGTAATGCATGTCGCAGGCTGTTCTGATCGAGCAGGAGTTGTTCCAATACCTCGGTTGTCACATTTGCTTGCTTCTCACTCCAACGGGCTAACTTTGAAAGTTCCCTTAATGCATTTCCTGCTGCGGCTCCTGGTACAAAGATAGCTAAGGCGACCCGCGCAGTTACAGATATTAATTGTACATTATCATTACATTCCGGTGTTAAACCAAGGGAACGCTTTTGCCTTCTTTGTTCCTGCTTCATAGTTAACAACGGGGCTATCATTGCCAGTTGCCCTAAATAACACGGTCCCCCATAGGCATTCTTAGGTATTCCCTGCCACGCTCTATCCCCACAAATTAAAAACACTCCATCTGGCAAGGCCTTAGCGGTATCATTATTCCAGAGTAAATCTGTACTGTTATGTACCTGTCCTGATGGATCCCCCCCATATGCTCCTAAGGGTAATCCCGCACGCAGGGAATCGTTGTTGTAACCCGTCGACTGTCCCATTTGTCCCACAGAATGTCCCGTTTGCATATATGGGACCGCTACCACCTGGGCTGTTTCTCGCTTAGTGGGGAAGGCCTCCACCCACCCCGAAAATGTGTCTACTAATACCAATAAATATCTATACCCATATTTACCTGGTTTTATTTCCGTAAAATCTACTTCCCAATGCCTTCCAGGTTCACCACCCCTTTCCCTTATACCTTCATGTACCTTTCTGACCCTTGATGGCTTCATTTCCTGACATACTTGACACCCTTCTATTATCCCTCTTAATATTTTCTTCTGATCTTGGAATCTCAACCCGAACTTTTCTATTAACAGTCCCATTTTTCTTTCCCCCAAGTGTGTGGTACTGTGTAACTGTTGCGCCATCTTCTGTCCCAACCGCTTAGGAATTAACATTCTTCCTTCTGTATCGTAAAGTCCTTCTCCTGCACTTTGCTCTTCTGCAACCTTTTGAATCCACTCCCTCTCCTCCGGGGTGTATTCATCCTCTCCAATTTCCTCTTCTTCTCTTAAAGTGTTGTGAGTCAGGGCTAGTACCCTTTGTATTTGTCCTTCTAACGCAGCTCACCGGGCTGCACTATCTGCAGCTGCATTCCCTCTGCTTATCGTATCGGTTTTCTTCTGATGTCCTAAGGTATGCACAATTGCCACTGCTTTTGGTTTCTGCAAAGCTGACAGCAAGTGCAAAACCTCTTCTTTGTTTCGGATTTCTTTTCCTGCGGAGGTAAGAAATCCTCTTTCTCTATATATAGCTCCGTGTATATGCATTGTCCCATATGCGTAGCAACTATCTGTATAAATCGTCACTCGCTCTCCTTCTGCCATTTCTAATGCCTTAGCCAAGGCTATCAGTTCCGCTCTCTGAGCCGAAGTGCCGTCTGGTAAACGCTGGCTCCAAACTATTTCTCTGTTCTGATTTACCACTGCAGCTCCCGCCCTTCTTTTTCCTTGCTCAACCAAGCTACTTCCATCTGTAAACCACACTTTTCCCCCTTGCAGCGGCTCATCCTTTAAATCTTCCCACACTGTCGTAGTTTCAGCTAACACCTCCTGACAATTATGCACAGGTGTTTCATATTCTGGGTTAGGTAGGAGGGTGGCTGGATTCAAAGTCATTGGGGACGTATACATAATTCTTCCTGGGTTTAAAAGCAAGGCTTGATAACGAGTCAGCCTAGCATTTGTTATCCATCTTTCAGGCGGCTGTTTGAGTAATGCCTCTGTGTAATGAGGAGCCGTTACATACAGCTTTTGCCCAAACGTGAGTTTGTCTGCGTCCTTAACCATTAACGCCACGGCTGCAATAATTCTAAGTCATGAGGGCCACCCTGCGGCAACTGGGTCTAATTTCTTTGATAAGTACGCCACTATCCTTTTCCAAGGTCCTTGCTTCTGCGTTAACACTCCCTTGGCAACTCCCGCATTTTCGCTCACATATCTGGGTCCGGGAGTGCAAGTGCAGGGGCCTCTAGCAGGGCTAATCTCAGTTCCTCAAAAGATTTTCCCATAGCTTCTGTCCACTGCCAGTCCGGTTTCTCTCGACTCGCCTCATACAGAGGTTTCGCTTTCTCTGCAAACCCAGGTATCCACAAACGGCAGTATCCTACTGTCCCCAAGAATTCTCGAACCTCCCTTGGAGGTCTGGGCTCCTGAATCCGAAGAACAGTCTCTTTCATGGCATCAGTTAGCCATCTCCTACCATCTTGTATCTTATATCCCAGATATGTTACTTCAGGACTACATAGCTGAGCTTTCTTAGCACTTGCTCGGTAGCCTAGTTTATTTAATTCTTGCAACAACTTCCTCGTACCTTCTTCGCACTCCTCTTTCGTTCTTGTTGCTAGCAGCAGATCATCCACATACTGAAGCAATTTCACACTAGGATTCTGTCTCCTGAATTCACTCAAATCTTCCTGCAGTATTTCATTAAATAAAGTCGGCGAATTTTTGAACCCTTGTGGTAATCGGGTCCAAGTTAACTGACCCTTGTATCCGCTCTCGGGATCTTCCCATTCAAAAGCAAACATTTCCTGGCTCTGTTTTGTCAGGGGGATGGTAAAGAAAGCATCCTTTAAGTCTAAAACTGTATACCATCCCATATCTGGTGGCATCGTACTTAACAGAGTGTATGGATTCGGGACTGTAGGATGCACATCCTCCACTCTTTTATTAACTTCTCTCAGATCTTGAACTGGCCTGAAATCTCCTCCGGGCTTCTTTACTGGCAGCAGAGGAGTATTCCACGGAGATTTGCATTTACGCAGAATGCCAGCTTCCAGTAACCTTTTAATATGCTTCGCTATCCCTTGTCGGGCTTCAGGGGTCATTGGGTACTGCTTAACCCTAATCGGGTGAGCTCCTGGTTTTAATTCCATGACCAGAGGAGTTTTCCCTTTAACCTCTCCCACCCCCGAATTCTCTGTCCATACTTCTGGGAGTTCCCTCATCCATTTTTGAGTTTCTGGTCCAATTTCTTCCTTCCTCTCTTCATACAGTCTATATTCGTCCTCTAATCTAACAGTCAGGACCTGAATCGGTTGTCCTTCCCGGTCATTGATTTTTACCCCATCGTCCTCAAAATATATCCTTACCCCCAATTTAGTTAGGAGATCCCGGCCCATTAAGGGTACCGGACTCTCCGGTATATACAAGAATGAATGCGTGATTTGTCTATTAGCTACATCTACCTTCCTTTCTGATGTCCACCGATATACCTTACTCCCATTTACCCCTCGTACTCGAGCTTTCTTTGTCGATAGTTTCCCTGCTGCTTTATTTATTACTGAGTATTCAGCCCCTGTGTCTACCAGAAATTTTACACGTTTCCCTTCCATTTCTAATTCTACCCAAGACTCGGGGAAGGGTTCCGAGTCCCGGCCCCTTCAGTCGCTATCTTCTTTTGCCACCAGTACTCTAGGTGGCCTCCTTTCTCCTTTTTCCGGGCACTCATTTTTCCAATGTCCTTTCTTTTTGCAAATTGCACATTGATCCTTTCCTAACCGTACCCCTGCTCCTCTGGGGGGTGGCGGTCCCCTTCTTTGCCTCTCTGATTTTTCTCCTGCTTCAAAAAATCTCCTAGCCATTTCCCTTTGGTGTTTCCGATCCTCCCTTCTTATTCTCTCCTGTTTTTCTTCTGGAGTCTCCCTGTTGTTGTACACTTTCTCTGCTACCTTTAAAAGATCCTGTAATGTTTGCTCCCCCAACCTCTCAATCTTTTATAATTTCCTTCTTATATCTGGTGCAGCTTGATTTACAAATGCCAAGATGACAGCTGCCCGATTCTCCTCCTTCATAGGATCTAAAGGAGTGAATTGTCTAAACGCCTCTAATATTCTCTCTAAGAAAGCGGTAGGGCTTTCCTCGGCTTCCTGCCTAACAGCATTTACTTTTGCTAAGTTAGTAGGTTTACGCGCTGCCGCCCGCAACCCTGCCATCAGCGTTTGCCGGTATGTTCAGAGACGCTCCCTACCTTCAGGTTGTTCAAAATCCCACGGTGGTCTTACCAATGGGAATCCTTCATTGATAAGGTTATGCTGCCCGGTGGGTCTCCCGTCCTCTCCCGGCACCAACTTTCACGGATCCTTTCACGCTCTTCGGTCGTAAACAGCACTTTTAAAAGCTGCTGACAGTCATCCCAGGTAGGGTTATGTGTAAACAAGATGGATTCTAATAAATCAATTAACGCCCCCGGTTTCTCGGAAAAGGAGGGGTTTTGACTTTTCCAATTATACAAATCGCTAGAAGAGAATGGCCAGTATTGATACGTACGCTGTCCCTGAGGCCCTGTTGTTCCAATTGCTCTAACTGGGAAAGCTTGAGAGGTGCTCGACACACCTCCCTCGTCTCCCCTTTGGTGAGATCGAGTCCCAAACGCTGGGCCCCTGTCTTCCCCTCCCTCCCTCCTTTGATCACTACTACTCACCTCCCTTCGTGCCTCGGGCAGAGGTGCGTAAGGGGGGGGGGTTATGCCCACTTTCTTCATCCAATATTTCTGGATATAAAGTCGAATCTGATAATACCGCCTTTTTCCCTTCCTTTTTCATTAAGTAAATATCAACCTTTTCATCCTTTCCATCCCCCCCCCACAAAAGGTTTCAACCATGGGGGTGGATGTAAAACCAAATCCTCCCATGTGATTATATATGGAAATTGATCTGGGTGTCCTTCCGACCCAGGTCTCATTATTACCTCTTTTACTCTCCTTACTAATTCTAAATCTAAACTTCCCTCTCTCGGCCAGCCTACGTCAAAACTTGGCCACTCACTTTTACAAAATATATCCCACCGATTTTTATACACTTCTACAGACAAATTATGTGCCCGACGTTTAACATATCCAAAATGATTTAACATAAATGACAAAGGGGTGGATTTTCCCTTTCCCTTCAAGCTCGTCGCTTAAAACCAAAATTAATACAACTGCCAGTAAACCAGTAAGGGCGATTATTAACAGAATTCTCCCTTCCCACACCGGTCTCCTTTCGTTAAGGAGATACGGTGTACCCAAACAACCTAACCAACCACCCTTCCTTTTCCTGGACATCTCCCTCAGACTCCAGCCGACTATCCTTCGGTGCGTCCACCTGGATTTCTGTCGGCTCACTCTCACCCCCTGAGGCCTCCCTTGACTTATTATCTTTCTCTATCTCTCTCTCCTCCCCTGCATTCGGATCCCGGACGAGCCCCCAAATGTTAGGTCCGGTTTTCGAATTGACAGGGAGAGAGACAACCAGCATAAATATATATTGTCTTTTATTAATAGAAGAAAGATAATAAGTATTACCAGCTAGCTGGGGTCCGGGCTTTCCCACGCAGGGGTGTTGGGGCCTTAGTAATGGGATTCACCTAGAAGAGAAGAAGGTGTTCGTGGGGAACTGGACCGACGCCTAGCAACTAAGCACCTGGAGGAGAACCAATCAGCTGGGAGCCTGTAGCCAATGAGTGCTGCTCCTCAGCGCATGCCCACCTGCACGGGTATAAAGCCCTGCTACAGACAAGAGCAGGGTGGAGTTGACTTTACTTCCCATAGAGGTGTTGTTCAGTCTGGCTTGTGGGGAAGGCTTCGGCACTCACCACGAGTTTAAACCCCCCTTCATATTAAAGTGCTGCTCACTCTGATTCGTGGAGTGAGGCTCAACATTCGAGTGACCCTCGACATCTGGTGACCCCGACGTGATCGTGGGCGACGTGATCGTGCGAGAACGTGAGGGATCTTACTGGAGAAAAGCGGATTGTGATCACGACCTGGTGAGTCAGAATGGGAATTGGCGCATCTAGAGTGGAAGTTGCTGCAACAGCAATGGAACATGATACTGTTGAACGCTTCATAAGCCTTGCTCAAAAAACTAAGATTGAGGTCTCGAAAACTGAGTTAACTGATTTATTGCTATTTTGTAAGAAGAGAAAAATCATAGAAGAAGCTTCCCAAGCATATAAATTTGAATCGTGGGAGCGAGTAGGAAGAGAACTATGGGACGGTGTACAATTAGGCTCAGAGGAAGCGTGGCGCCTCACCAAAACATATCATCTCATATGGCCTATGTTTGAGCGGTTAGTTGCTATTGCGTTCTGGGAAGCGCTCCATGGAGAAGAAAAGGAAAATGGGTCTGAAAGTTCTGAGTATACTAACAATACTGAGCCAAATCAGTGTGAGAAAATAGATAATAAGAAAAAGGTAACCTCACCTAAACAGGCATGCCCGGTAACCTTGGCCGAACGAGAAGTATGGGGGGGAGTGGATGAGTATCTCCCCCCGTGGGAGGGGGAGGAGCGACCACCTCCCACAGCACCCGAATGGGAAAAGCGACCACCTCCCACAGCGCCCGAATGGGAGGGGGAAAAGCGACCAACCCCCACAGCGCCCAAAATGGAAGTGGACCCAATTAAAGTACCGATCCCAGATGGATCGGACGATGATAATGCCGTGGTTCAAAAAATGCGACAAGAACTTCGGGGACAGGCAGAGAGAATGACAGAATTATTAGAACAAATGCGGCGACTAGATGGTGGGTCCAAGGCCAGAGATGTGAAGGCAGCATATAAGGCTGCCCACAGGGCTATAGTGGAAGGGTTGGAAAATGTAGACAAACAATTGGAGCAGTGGGAGGCATGAAAAGATGCTCCTAAGATTCAAAAGAAAGCAGCTGGAGGAAGTGACCCAGCTGAAGAAGGATTGTTGCCGGAGCTCCCAGCCACTGCAGGTGGAAGTAATGATGAGGGAATGCCACCTGTTGATCCAACATTTAATGCAGGAGCACGGTATAAAGGACTCAGAGAATGCTCAATTACAAGGAGAATTTGTATTAACACCACTAGCAGCTCCTGTAGTAACGGGAGCCCAGGGCCCCAGGTGGGAACCTCTTGATTGGAAACTGGTTCAAGGCTTACAAAAAACAGTAATGCAGTATGGGCACGACAATAAGTTGGTGAGAAATCAGGTCTCTGCTCTGTTTAAATATTCCCATATGGTACCTGCGGATAGCAGAGCGATAATGGAGCTCCTGCTTTCCTCTACCGCTTATATGCTTTGGTTAGCAAAATGGCAGGAAAGATTAGAGGAAAAACAGTTGGAGAATCTAAATCGCAGTATGGATGATTCATTAAGGGTTGCCACCCTTGATCAACTGATGGGGAATGGGCGTTACCGGGCAACCGAGGCCCAGGCAGCGCTCCACCCCAGGATACTACAGCAATCAAAAAAATGCAGCGCTAGCCACTTTTCTTGCACTACCACAAATAGGACCGCCACAGTTGCCATACACCAAAATAACACAAAAGCCGAATGAGTCTTTTTTCAACTTTGTTGATCGACTGAAGGAAGCCCTGGATATGGCACCTAATGTGCCTGCGGAAATGAAAGCAATATTGGCAAAAGATCTAGCAGTTCAAAACGCAAACCAAACTTGCAAGCAACTGTTAGCTACTTTGCCACCAGGAGCTTCAATTGTCCAAATGAGAGACCTGTGCCCGAGCGCCATTGATGGAGGAAGAACAAAAAGCAAAAATACATGGTGCGGCTTTGGCCGCAGCAATTAAAGGAGAAAATGTCTAGAAAGGAAGACAAGAGATTTCATGGGACATGTTTCCTATGTGGTCGATTAGGACACATGAGGAGGAAGTGTCCTAACAGATTCAGGATGGAAGGTATGGCCCCGAGAGGATTTAATGGGACCTGTACAAGATGTCAAAGGTTCGGGCATAAGGCAGCGGAGTGCCGATCATGGTTCCGCAAGAACGGCATGCCGATACAGGGAAACGGGAGCCGCCGCGTTGTGAGGGACGCGGCGAACAAGTATCCCCAGACGATGGCTGCCTCCACGAACTCTCCGCCGCAACCCGAGGAAGCACAGGAGTCAACCTCTCTGTGGCAAAATCCACAGTGATTAGAGACTGACGTGCACATATTAGAATTGATGTGCACTGGTCCCCTGGGGAGGAGCTGAGAGCCAGCGACGCCCCCCCCCCCCCCCCCCCCCCCCCCCAACTGCCACCCTCTTCTCCTTCTCCTGCCCCCCCCCAAGCTGCAGTGTCGCCGGGAGCAGGCCGGGGCGGGCGGACGAACCGGGCCTGTTAAATGAGCAGCGGACGGAAGAGCAGATTTGTGGTCCTCTCAGAGGTGGCAGTGAAGTGCAACTTTAGCACGGGAAAATGAGTGAGCTTGACCAGTTACGCCAGGAGGCCGAGCAACTGAAAAACCAAATCAGGGATGCTAGGAAAGCATGTGCTGACGCCACCTTGACTCGGATCACAGCCAACATTCTCCCCGTGGGGAGAATTCAAATGCGTACTAGAAGAACACTCTGGGGACACTTGGCTAAAATTTACGCAATGCACTGGGGGACTGATTCCAGGCTTCTAGTCAGTGCCTCCCAGGATGGCAAGCTTATAATCTGGGACAGCTATGTCTCCTCCTAGCTGGTTATGACAACCTCAACTGCAATGTCTGGGATATACTGAAAGCTGATAGAGCAGGTGTCCTTGCCGGTCATGATAACTGTGTCAGTTGCTTAGGTGTGACTGATGATGGAATGGCAGTGGCAACAGGATCGTGGGACAGCTTCCTCAAGGTCTGGAACTGAAAAGAGCGGCAGTCTCTGTGACTGGAAGAACTTTCCAGCGGTTGAAAACTAAAAATGATAGCATATCCAGTCTGACCATACTAACTTGGACCCCCATCCTCCCCAGCTCCAAAGGGCAAGATTTTTTCCTTCCCCTGTTGCTGAAATGAAGAGCACAATTACCTTTCCAAGAAGAATTTCTGTGGTTGTAAGCAAAATGAAATTGTGTATTCCTTTGGGACCATTTTCTTTTGTCTTGGGAATTTAAAAATGAAACATTATCAAAAAAGTGTGACCAGAATGATCATAGTTGTGTTTGCAACTATGTTGCTTTGTTTTTGTTTATAATATTTTGATGCATGATATTGCCAATTTTTGTTTTTTGTAAAAAGAGGGGAAAATGCTGAGGTTTACAGCTATGTTAATTTGTTTTTTGTAAATGTTGCAATGTTTATTGCTAATTTTTGTTTTTTGGAAAAAAGAGGGGGAGATGTTGGGGCCTTAGTAATGGGATTCACCTAGAAGAGAAGAAGGTGTTCGTGGGGAACTGGACCGACGCCTAGCAACCAAGCACCTGGAGGAGAACCAATCAGCTGGGAGCCTGTAGCCAATGAGTGCTGCTCCTCAGCGCATGCCCACCTGCACGGGTATAAAGCCCTGCTACAGACAACAGCAGAGCGGAGTTGACTTTACTTCCCATAGAGGTGTTGTTCACTCTGGCTTGTGGGGAAGGCTTCGGCACTCACCACGAGTTTAAACCCCCCTTCATATTAAAGTGCTGCTCACTCTGATTCGTGGAGTGAGGCTCAACATTCGAGTGACCCTCGACACAGGGGTCACACCACGGACCCCGACCACTTTGGGCGTCCCTCTTTTATACCGTTCTTACCCAAGAGTGTTCCCCCTCCCGTTTTCCTGTTTTGCATTCTTGTTAATGTTATCTATTTTGCTGAATTAAAACATCTGGATAAGCAGCCCCTCTATCATCCTGATTGAGGGCAGGGCACCCTAACCCCGCCACCTATCAAGGGTCCAGACCTTGCCATGAGCAGGGCATCCGGACTCCGCCAGTTATCATGGGTCCTTGTGCTCTAAGACTCAGCTTATTCTACATTAGCCATTTAACCCCTACCTTCCCAGCTAATGCACCCTACACCAGGGCAGCCCTCCAAGCAACATTGACTGCACACGATGTGCAAGGGTGGGTTTGCCTTGATGTTGCTTTGTGTGCAAGCCCTGCTCGTATTCGCTAGCGTAGCTCTTAATCGTAAAAGAGCCTGTCAGAGGTGCTCGGCAGTTGTGATACTCATCAGCACTGGGTATCTAGAGACTACGTCAGCTTCTAGTAAGAATTAAATGGATTTATTCCCTGTCATTACTGCGGGAAGAAAGGTCACCTGCACTGAGTACATAATTCATTGAAATTGTCCTGCGTGTGTGGCCTGAACTCATAATACATTGTTCCACCATCCTTCTTGCCTGAAGTCAGTGACCTTACTAAACAATTGATTCCTTCCGACTTACTTAATCCAAGCAATGAAATGATCCAGTGGCAGACAATTGGATATTGGTTAATATTTAAGCATGGAGGCAATAGGTATGGCCTGAGTGATTTTAGACCCCTGGAAACTCTTTAGCACAAAGAAAAGGTCCAATCCATACAATTTCATTTTTATTTGGGATATTTTTGGAGGTACAATGAAAAGATCTAACTGAAGAAAGGCACGTGCCTAGTTGTAATATCTGAACTCTAAGGGGCTCTTCCATAGACCAAGAATCATCTGAGAAAGCATTATGTCTTTAATAACAGGATTTGATCTTCTCACATAACCTGAGCAAAATGAATCCCCCAAAAAACCCACAACAAACCTTGTGTGCTTATATTTAATTCTAGCCACTTTAATTGCACTTAATTTCCTTCCTCCTCATCATTGAAAAAGTTCACTGTCCACTATCTTTGTAAAATAATTTTAGGCAGTCAGAATTCTTTAAATATTAACAGGCAAAATGATTTCAGAGTGTTGGTCATGCCAGACTTTTTAAAAAATGCTCTCTAAATCCAATTCCACTTCTGCTCCCCGTACAAATGTGAAATAGTTGGCTGAAAGGGAATGTGCTTGTAGAGTGGATCTGAAAGCCTGGCCTCAAATCCTCACAACACCCAAATTCTGCCGATATCCACGTGGATTTCATCGAGTGTGATTCCAGCTCTGGATGCCAGCGCTGGGTAGAATGTGTATCCTCTGTGCTGTGCTTTGCTAGCTGGAATAAAAGCTGTAGGTTGCAAAATTGTTGCCGTGCAAACACAGCACCCATGGGGAGAGTGCTGGGTGTGCGACTTGGCCTTTCATTCCCTTCCTTCTCAGATGTGTTGTGGGGATTCTCCAGCTGTTCCTGGGGAGGAAGCTGGTCTGGCTTTTGAGGAATCAGTGAGCTTGTTTCTCTGTGATTCACAGCTATTGATTTTCTGGAGAAAATACTGACATTTAACCCAATGGATCGATTAACGGCCGAGATGGGTCTGCAGCATCCTTACATGAGCCCGTATTCGTGCCCGGAGGATGAACCGGTGTCTCAGCACCCGTTCCGCATTGAGGATGAGATCGATGACATTTTGCTGATGGAAGCTAACCAGAGCCAGCCGTCTAAGTGGGACAGGTACAGTGTCCAGGGCTGGCCTCGAGACTACATGTTCCCTGGCAGTTTTTAAGTGAAGCTTGACTGGCAAGTCTCTGGCCTGCGGTTAATTCGGTTCAGTAATACATGCTCTGCACCCACAAAGGACACTGGGTTTTCCTCATTTATGCCATGTTGCAATTCTCACTCCACCTGCACCTTGCCAAAGTCGATAGAGATTTTGTCACTGATTTCCACTTTGGGGTCTGCATGTTCAAGTTACTGGATGCTTCTCTGCTGTTGGTTTTATTAACAGACTGTGTTGGCTTCAGTCGAGTTGCATGTGTTTAAAGGACACCATGGTTCTTCCTCCATCTCCTGTACATTAATACTAGGTATAGAGTAATGCAGTTCTTGCAGCATTCTGGGATCAGGCCTGATCTGGATCTCTGTATCTATCACTTTTCAAGGTGCATAAGCCCCAGTGGCCACAATTCCAGGGTTCTTGGGGAAAAAAAAATCCATACTGGATTAAATTTTAAATAGTTTGCTGAAAGTCATATGGGTAGTTTAGCATATATCAAAGACTTGAAATTTCTTATGTCCTAGATAATTATCACAATTACTAGGCCCTTCCCAGTGACCAGTGCAGGCTAGGATGGAAGTAGCTAAGAATTATCTGTGTTCCCTTTTCTGGAGAGCTCCTGCAGTCTCAGCAGTGTGAATGGTTGAGGATGCCTGTAGCAGGGTTCCTCTCAGGGTAGCGGTCGAGTCTCCAGACCTTGTCAATCCACTGTATTTTACCAGCGTTCAAAGAATAATCTAAAGAAATCCCATTCACTTGCTATTATTAATCTCTCTGCTAGAGTGAACACGTTTCAGGGGGAACAACCAAGTAAATGAAATAAAGAGGAAACCTGGAAGCTTTTCTCGGCATGTCTTCAGTGTGTCCTTGGCAGTTACAGTGAGCAAAGCAGCAAACCTCCTGCTCGGGTTCACCATGCCACCCTTCCACCTCTTTGCTTCCGTATTTCCCATGTGACACAGCAAGCAATCAGTCCTCCCACCCTCTGGAGAGATTTGGCCTGTAAATTTTGCCACACAAGCCAAGAGTTTTAGAAATGGGAAATGGTTTCCCTTGCGTGCTATGGGACATCTCAAGAGCATTTCATTAGCAAAAAATACAGCCCCAAGGCATGGGATAACACATCTTTTAAAGGCAGCTCCATTAGGAGACAGAGAATACCTGGCCACTTTGGAAACTGTGTCAGAATATAAGTGTTGCAGGTAATTGCAATGGAGGTCATTACGAGTGGTTTGAGGAGCTACTGCTCAGTCAGGTGGTGCTGCAGGGATGCTCTCAGACCGTGACATCAGAGTAAACTGGTAATGTCCAGTCTCCGTGGGGGCTGAAACGAATCTCTTCTTCCTTCTGTTGCAGTGGATGAGGAGCACTCATATTGTCCGTGACCATTTCAGAGCTGTGAACAACTCTTAATAATCAACTTACAGTTTGATTATCAAGATTATCTAATCGTGGTTTAATCCTAAATGGAGGGAATGTGAGAACCAGTTAAATGAAGGGGCAGACAATTTGGCCCACTGGCTTTTATTCCCATTACTGTCCCCTCCAGGCAGCTTGGGCAAGTTCTCTTGATATATTCCACAGACCCCTGCCTTAACATGCAAGGAAAAGTTCTGCAATATTGCACAAGGTTTTGCTGTGGTTTGATTGAATATTAGTTTTGAGGAACTTTGAGATCTGCAGGTAAATGCAAAATAGTTGAGGTCGTAGTGTGAACACTATGCTGTTTGAGCACTGATATTTCCACAGGCTGCGTGTCTAATAGAAGTGTATCTCTCTCAGGTATCAGGTCAGCCTCTCCTCTGATTTGGAATGGAGACATGATAAATACCACGACATGGATGAGGTCCAGTGAGACCCACGGGCAGGATCTGAGTCCATTGCTGAAGAAGCACAAGTTGATCCATGGAAATATTCACAGAGCAGCTCGGAGAGGTTCCTAGAGCTATCACACTCATCGATGGACCGAGTTTTTGATGCTGATTATGGGAAATCATGTGATTACAAAGTGGGGTCACCTTCCTACTTGGACAAATTGCTGTGGAGAGACAATAAGCCCCATCATTACTCAGAGCCCAAGCTGATTTTAGATTTATCCCACTGGAAAAGAGCTACCATAGCACCCACAGCCGAGCTCGCCCTGGAAGAAGAACCTTCCAACCTCTTTCTGGAGATTGCTCAGTGGGTGAAGAGCACGCAGGTGGGTCTTGAGTGCTCCAGTCCCCTTCCTGAGATTCAAGAATGGAGCCTGCCATCTTCTCCTCACCACCTCCACAAGGAATCCAAGGAGGTAGGCACTGCAACAGACCCTGAGTTTGACTTGGATGTCTTCATCTCCAGGGCACTGCAACTTTGCACAAAACCCGAGGATCTTCCAGACAACAAGCTCAATGACATCAATGGGGCCTGCATCGCGGAGCACCCCAATGACATGGTACAGACAGAGGTGTACCAGAAAGAGCGATGGTGAAGCACTGCACGTGGGAGATGCCGCTTTCTCCCCCGTTCCTCCCTGACAGCGTGTGCCGAGCAGCTTCAGGCTGTCCTTGAGCATCCGTTTTTTTACACTATCATGAATGCCTTTTTCTGAAAAGGCAAGCACAAACCGCATGCCCCTTTTGATGCCTTAGAAATACATTTAAGGGAATCAAGAGGTGAGAATGAAATACTGGGTTTCTTATACTGCCTTAACAATCTTGCCTTGCAATCTCGGGGACCAGTTTGGAACTTAAGTACACAGCAGAAAAGATGACAGTCCGTGATAAGTTTACAAACGGAAGTCAAATCAATATCTTTTTCTTTTTGTATAGCATTTTAAAACAATGAGAACACTGATCAGCATTTTCAGCATGGTCCACGTGGTCTCCTGCTTTGAGAGGTTTCAGACTCCACTGCCGTAGGGCTGCAGGGGCCTGAGTGTGGTCTGCACGGAGAGGAGCAATGCGGGGGCATTCCCGTGTTCCGCCTCTAGCCTGCGGCGCTGGCAAGAATGGAACTAGAGGCAGAATTTGGTCACGAGGCAGAAAATAGCTTTTGGGGAATACTAATGGGGAAGGAATTTGACCTGCCGTATATGAGCCACTTTGGATTTTTTTCTAGTTGGAAGATAAAACTTTTGCTAAACACATTCTCCTTATTTGGTTCCTCACACATAAGCTTTCCCTTCTGCTGTACCAGGCTAATTGTGAAGTTTCTTAGTACTTCTGGGGCTCAATACTATGTATTTAGCAACCTCATACTGTGAATCCTGTCATAGGCAACTGCCCAGCAGACCAGCACATTCTGGGGTACAGGCTGGAGTGGGGCAGGGAGCCAGGAACAGGGGGGTTCAGGGCACGACGCTGCCTCTCTCACCCACTAGCTGCAGAGTCCTAGCAAGGTCACTTCCCTTCTCCATGGCATTTCTTCCCACTGCTTACAAAAAAAGAAAAAAAAAGTACTACTACTTACCTTCTCACAGAGAAGGAAAAGAATTGGCTACAGCTTGTGCATTACTTTGATCAGGCAGAGCACTGCATGTATTAGTTCCAGTTTCCATACTGGAAATCTGTGCTCTTTGGCCCACATCTGAACAAAATTGCATCGGAAACTTCAGCTGTACTCAAATAGTCACTTAAATTTGCTGGTGCAGATGGTCCTCCACACAAGGGACGAAGGTCTCCTTGGTTCCTGTGGCATTAGGTTTTTACACGTGTGCATTTCCTACTTGGCCACGATCACATTTGGAAGAGCAGATACATTTCTCCTGGGCACTTTGCTTCCAGCTCCCTCTGGAATGTGATGGTGGCAGTTGGTGAACCAGTGCTGCTCTGTAAATAGATGTAAACACGACTGAGCTACTGTAACTTCTGTTTTCACCCACACTTCTGAGCACCTTATAACTAATCAGCTAACAAGAGTTTGTATATGGAAGAAATGTTCTATACTTATATTTAATCAAACTAGTCATTTTTTTAAAATTGAAAACATGTAAATAGCTAGTGTTACAAAAGGAAATCTTCACTCTCCTTGTCAGCGTGTCAGGGTGCTCTCCAGCACAGTGGCATGAGCTTCATTTGTAAAAGAGAAACTACTGTA